>NC_053452.1:3739047-4039047 GCF_015227805.2 Hirundo rustica
TTGCTGTACGCAGCCCTCAGCACAAAATCTTGTGCAGGAAGTTTGTCTTCGGTATAAAACTTGGCAACAAAACTAAAACCAAACAAAACAAACCAACCAATCTCAAAAAAATTGGCTATGCTCCTGCCTCTGCCACAGGCTGTTTTGACCCTGTCTTTCCCAGCCCACATGTAAAATGAGGTTTGATGCTTCTCTATCATTGCTGGGGCAGCATTTTGACACTTCAGTGCTATGATGCAATGGGGTTTGGTTGTGTTTTTTTTTTTTACTGACTAGCAAAGCTGTGTGTGCACATGCCACCTTTCCCCCCAGTGTCAATGCCTCATCTCTGTTTCCTGCTCAGACTGACAGAAGGGATATCTGAGCTCAGCTGGTCTCTCAGCCCTGGCACTCTGAAGTGTCTTCTCTCCCTGTGTATCATCCAGAGTTCTCTCACTGACAGGACTTATACTTTGGTTGGATAAAATAGCAAATATAAAACTTCATTTCATATTTAAATGAAGTCCATGACACCCCTCATCTTTGTGCCCTCATTCTGTAATTAAATACCAGGACTATTAATAACTACATAAACAGGGAGAGGCAGACAGCATACGCTGTGGAAAGAGACTGGCCAAGGCTGACAGAAATTAGCACACACTGAGCCTCTGTGCAGGATTGGGTCCTCAATCCTTAATGACTTCACTGAGTCTCTGACCTCAGCAGTACTGAGTACAAACAAAACCTGCACCAAAGAAGGTGGAATACTGTGCCAAACTACATCACTGCAGGACAGAGAGGTGCATGACAGCAAGGGATAACACAGGCCAGCCAGTGGGAAATAAGCAACTGTCAGCACTCACATGTGAGTGTTAAAGTTATATATCTTTAATGTGTATTTACACAATCTCAGATATCAGATGTTGAAGCTAGTCACGTCATGCTGGCTTCACAGTCACTGCACGGAGGGGAAAAAAAGCAAAATGCTCTTTCCTATGGACAGGAGGCAGCAGTGTAAAAACCCGAGCAGCCTTTTATTAGCTGAATCATCCTTGCTGTAGCTGACCTAGGGTCTTTTGTACCTAATGTTTTCGGGGAGATAATTTTCACAGCATACCTCAGCTTCTTAGAATGCTCTCAGAGAGCAAAGTCAATCCTAGGTCACTCTTCCAGTGTAGTTTCCTTTGTACTAAATCCTACTTTCAAGAAAATTCTTGCCATGGTTCAATGGTATTTAACCTATCATATAATATCCAGGTTTACTGTGTTAGAAGAAGCAGAACAGTATTAAGCTTTTTCCCACAAGCCTGTGATTGCATTTGACCCGGTAACCTGTATTAGATTAACATTTATTCTACAACTCCACAGCAAGCCTCGGACCTGGCTGAGCAGCAGTTTATAGAGGACACTAACCATTTTTACAAGTGGAGCAGGAAAAGGGAATTGAATCTGAGGGAGTAATTCCAAACAAGTATGCTGCTGCAGCGGTTAAATTGTTTATACGAGGAGTTGGGGAATTACATCTGACTGACCTCTCTTTTTATCTGCTTAAAAGACAAAGTGCAGGTCTCCATGGCAAGCGCTAACTCCTGCGGAATGCAGTATAAAAATGCATCACTGGCACTGGGACCTCAATCCCCATCAAGGACGGGGATCTTCAAAGGAATTTAAGCAAGTTAAAGTCACCAGGATTAAAAAGGTTTTCACATTAGCCTACAAACATGCTCCTAAGCATTCCTGCTCACAAACCAGGCACTCTCCTGCACTTGCCAAACGAGCTGGGCGACAGGAGGAAGGAGGTGGGGGTGCTGTTGTTTTTTATTTTTGAATGTAGTTTTGCATTAACCTTAACCTCCTGTGAGTTTAGCCAGAATAGGATTGTTATTATCACCATTTAGAATAGAGGGGGCCAAATCTTATGCTCCATTGACTGATTAAATCCTCTGAGGACTTTAGCTCATACAGTTGAAATGGCCTCTAAATACTACTGAAAACTGATAAGGTTTAAAATCTGTCAGGAAACCCACTAGAGAAGTCTACTAGTGTTAGGCTTCAACAGGCAATACCTAAGTCTCTTCCATTTAAAAATTTACAGGGTCAAAAGCTGGTCAAGAAGATTATCATAATCAAATTTCATTGCACGTGATGTTTCCAATATTTCTAAATTTATACGTCATCATCTTATTTGCCCGTTTGCCCACCAGCGTCACACAACTATTAGATGTGTAAAGGATATATTAACAAAAACCCCAAACCACATTACAAAAAGAATTAAATGAACTTCTAATTCTCTCCCGTTTCTCAAAGTCAAAAAGCCACTCAGTTTGCTGAAAAATGCAAGCACGCTCCCAGAAAACAATGATGCAGCTGAGGTAATACAAACTTGGCCTAAGATTTTCAAAGTTCAACATTTAGAAACAAGGAAAGGGAGAGGAGTGAAAAAGTTCACTGTCAGCGTAATTTGGATTCATTCAGTTCACTGTAAGAGCCACTTTTGAATGTAACAGGAGGAATTTATAAACTGAGCTCCAATCTTCAAAACTGTTGGAGAACTGGACAAGAAAAGGCCACTCAAAGAAAGTGGGGTTTTCTCTCTCTCACACCTGGAGGACAAACCTGCAGGGTTTGCAGCAGATTCCAACTGTGTTACTGCTTTGCAGAGAGCAGAAATCATGCTGAATAAGATCCCATAAAGAGAAGAATCCACTGGGGAGCTCGCCTGGGCTCAGGTTTGCTAGGATGGCACACAGAAAGGTGCTGGCTTAGCATGGTTTTGTAGGGACAGAGACTGGCACTCATTGAAGGGGGTGATTGCTCTTAGGTCTGGTGAGATGGAGTTATTTTTTTCCCCACAGCAGCCCTCAAAGTGTGGGGTTTTGCAGTGGTAGCCAGGAAGGTGCTGACAACAGATCAGAGTGCCCTCCACAGCATCAGTGTTGTGTCTCCAAAGTTCCTCGCTACCATCAGCAGTTTGGGAGTGGACACAGCCAGGGCAGCTGACCCATACTGACCACAGGGATATTCCATACCATATGACATTCTGGAAAAGAAGGGGAAGGGGCATTCATTAGCAGGACATTTTCCTTCCTGTGAAACCATTCCTTCTCAGGAGGTGGATGGACATCACCTTCAGCAGTATTCTCTACTTCCATGTAGAGAATAAATCCTCTGTTTCCCTTTGCTTCCACACACGCCCCCTGCTTTTGTTTTTTTAAGCTGCCTTCATTTTCATTCACAAGTGTTTCTTTCCACCTTATTTTCTCCTTCCTCATCCTGCCGAATGAGGAGGGCTTGGAAGGCACCCGGACAAATTCAGCTCACCACAATGACTGAAAGTTAAAACAAAAAGAAAAATTCCCCTTAAAAGCAGGGGAAGGTACGCAGGCTGGAATCATGCACTAATCTTGCGTCTTTTTTGTTCCTCCAACTCAGAGCCCAAGATTTCCAGGAAGGCCATAAATCCCAAATCACAAGGAATGCAAAAAGGATGTAAATTGTGACCTGTTTATGAGACATTTACCTCTACTTGGTAAGGATGTTTAGACTCAGCAGCACAACCCAGTTTGACCCCATATTCTGTTTTGGGTTCAGTTAAGGGCTGATGAAATGCTCTCTTACACCAAGATAAATAGGTGCAATGTGGTTATGTGGCACTGGAGGAACTGTCCCCTCCTCTGAGGACAGGTGGAACCTGGAGGTTAATCCTGTGAATCTGTTAGTCCTCACCCAAAAGAAATAGGGGATTTTGCCCAGGTTTTTCAAAACATTTTATTCAGACAAGAAGAGGAAAGGAGGGGGAAGAGTGGATTGGGAAGGAAAACAACGCCTAAGTGCACCTGGGGGATGCTTTAAAGGGAGAAATGGAATAGGCCTAGGTCTTGGATGAGAGTGGAATCTGCCCTCTGAATGCCACCTACAAACAGGCTTGAGCACATTGATGAAACTGCTCAGCTGAAGAAATTCCTGTCAATATGATGAGCACTGGGTAGAAAGAGCAGTGTTTACAAATGCCCTACTTTAAAGCCTCGGGGCAAAGAAAAGAAAACAAAACATTTTTAAACAACAGAACCAGACAGTAAATGTAAACTCTATGCAGCCCCTTCTCTTTCCCATCTAAATAATCTCATCTTGCTCTTCCTCTTCCCATGCCGGGCACTGAGCACAGTTTAACTTCCAGGAGCAGAAGTGAATGGAAGGAGCTGGTTATAGCTGGCTGTGCGGGGTTTGCACCCTTACGCTTTGCCTGGCCACAGGAAGCCTAATGGCTCACCTCTACCTTCATCTGTTTTTCTTTTTTTCTCTGAGCAGCAATATATGCCTAGAACTTGTAAAAAAGTAACTCCCCCCCAAAAAAATTGAATAAAAAAATTACAAGAGGAAGATGGTAATAGAGAAAATGCTCACCAAGAGGGAGGTCTCTCTTTTCCACAATATTTCCTGCTGTGGAAACATGGCTTAAATGGAAAAATGGGATTCTTCTCTCACTACATGCATTCAAGGACTGATCCCGCCTCTCGTAAAGCTGATGCCAAATTTGCCATTACACCACTGGGCCCTGAATGATGGATGTACCATGGTGATGATAGATGCAAATCACCATCCTGGAAACGAGTGGAAGGAATTGGTTCTGATTTAGCCTGTTCAGCATTAGTGGGAGTCGTAAAGCATCAGGAGAGTTCTCCTGTATACAGTGTGGGGGGATTTAAAGTTCCTGCTAGGGAAAATGTGCTCAGGTAGAGCCATTTAGCAGTAGTCAGTAGCATTAATTACATGTGTAAGACACAATATGGCATCAGTGCAGCCTTTGGATTCTGTACCCCTCATTAACTGTTTCCCCATTAACCTTGACTGGAATCATATTCTAAGCCTAAGTAGTAAGATTTTTCTTTTTATTTGTGAGCATCCCCATTTCATCCTTGAAGGTTCTCAGATTCTTATTCATTGTAAATGGTCCTGCTTATAATAAAGTGCTAGTGGAAGTATTTACTGTTTGCTGCTTAATTTTGTCCTCATGGAAGTCAATGGATGGCAGCTCCAACAGTAGTTAATATACCTTTGAGCACATGCTGTGACCTTTCTCCAACTCATGCCTGACTTAATTTTCAGATCTCATTAAACAGGAGAAATTATCCTCCAAAAGAGCAAAACCAGAAATGTGCAGATTTGCTGCAGAGCTACAGAGCTTGATTTAAAATGCACCACGGTAAAGGGGAGGGAAAGCCGTGGGGAGAAGGCAGGATCCATCTCTAGTCCCACTAACAGACATATGAAAATAAACCTGAACGAGAAAGAAGCAGCTCAGAGAGCCACTGCATTGGAACCCCTTCAGTTTTGCTTCTTGGATGTTTTTTTGGTGTTTTGCTCTTGCTAATGGCAAGCAATCTGAATGAAGAGCTCTGCTGCCAGGAATTTCCTACTTGTGCTCTGGCGCTGCCAGGAGTTTCCTACTTGTGCTCTGGCTCAAACACTGTGCTGCTTGGAGATTGTTCCTGCATGTCTGGCACCAGAGGGCCTAAGTTCACATGTGGGCACAATGCACTACTCATACAGCTCCCCTCTCCTCCTATTGTCTACCCTGGAAGCAAACACCCAAGCGATCCTCTTTGTCTGAAACCAGCCAGGCAACTCTCCAACATTTTCCTCATTCAGTGAGTACACAGTGGTGGCAAGATGCTATTTATGCATTGTCTCCCTAAAGCCTCCTAAACCAAAATTATGGTTTAGCTGCTAAAAGTCGAATGTGCCTTGGCTGAGAGACAATTGTGGGCATTCCAGCACAAAGCAAAACAAACAAACAACAACAACAAAAAAGGCTATTCCACAATATATCAGCCTGAGAGAACCCACAGGAGGGCATCAAGAGCAAACAAAGATCCCGAAAATTTAGTCTAGGGAAGAGGGGAGAAGACCAGGAGGATGGAGAGCCAGTAAAAAAACTTGAAATACATATGCCACAGCAGATAATGGGGAGAGACAATGGCTGCCCTGCAATATGCCATAGCCTGCTACAAAGAGGAAAATTCATTTCTATCTCCTCTGAGGATAAGGCGAGAAATCAATGGGTTAAGTTACAGGAAGGGAGAGATCCAGGCTTGTCCTTAGGAAAGCCTGTCCAGCACTAAGAAGAGTTTTGCTTTGGCAAAGATAGCCTGAGGAAGGGTGTCAAATTTCTCTTATGGGAGGTTTTCAAGAACGGGTTTGCTGCATATCTGTCAAGGCTGGTTAGGTCTAGTTGATCCTGCCTTGGGGAAAGAGACCAGGCTAGATAACTTATTGTCCTTTCTAGCCCTGTTTGCTAAGGTTCAGAGATGCACCTTGCTGTACTAATATCATTGATTTGGAATTAAGAAGTAAAGTTTCAGTGTCTTCATGTGCAGCCTTGTAAAATCTTAACAGGTAGAAAAATCTAGCAGCACAGGAGCATGAAATTTATTCTACATATCCTGACCTGGAAGTCTAGATGAGCCTTGATCCTGCAGCAGGCAGGAGGCAAGGAGGTGGTGAACCATGCCGGGCTGTGACACTTCTCTCCAAGTTCAGAACTGAGGCCCTGACATGTCTGCAATAGAACAGTAAAAATTGTGCTGCCCTCAGAAGATCTCCTTTGCAAAGACAAGAGTATTTGTCACTGCCTGCAAATTCAACCAGAGTTATAACAACAGGCATAAGAACAAATTATAAAAACTGGAGAGTTCAAACCTACTTGACAGCATTTACCAGTGTGTGGAAACAAAAATTCTCGCAACTCTGACCAAGTCCATGAACCACCACTACCTCCAAGGTGATGTGAACAAATTCAAGCTAAACATATGAGATGTGTCCACTGTAACAGTGAGTCAGCGTTCCTGCATATTTCCTGAATAAGAGGAGTTGGATGGTGCTTGGTTTTTTTGCCTTGAGTGTTTTAAATCACTTTTGCTTCCTACCAAAAAAGTGGAAAGCTCTGAAGCATTTGTAAACTACTAATACATGTAAGTATACATGTCTGAACATTTCCAGCCTACTACATTTTACTCATGGTTTTGCAAACAACAATGGCAAGGGGACAATATAGTAACTTTAGACAGCTCAGAAATACCCAGGTTTTGTATTTTTAAATACAGATGTCAAATTTAATATTGCTCCCTTTATAGATCATTAGTTTTCACCTTCTATTTAAGTATGTCTCCTTGGTGTAGTGATTTTCTCCTCTATGACTCAGTCTGCTTCCAGTTCTCCTAGATTTCTTGCTTCTCTAGAGATTACCAACATAATCATGGAATCACAAAATTATTTGGGGTAGAAGGAACCTCAAAGATCACCCGGTTTCCATGTGCCGTGGGTAGAGGACACCTTCCAACAGACCCACTTACTCCGAGCCTCATCTAACCCAACCTTGAACACTTCCAGGAATGAGGCATCCACAATACTTCTATCAGCAACCTGTGCCGGTGCTTCACCAAACTCACAGGAAATTCCTACCTAATATTTAATCTAAACCTGCCCTCCCTTCAGCTTTAGGCCACTCCCCTTTTTCTATGAATTCTTGCCCTTCTAAATATCTGTTTGCAAATTAAGTACTCTTCTGTATTACCGCCTAAATATGGAATTCATGTTCAGAACCTGGAAAGCTAAAGGAGCTTTTTGATAATATAAAAGCTAAATAAAAGTTTGATATCTAACTTGTCTTGGTGTTTTTTGTCAGACAGAAAGGGCCAAGTCCAGATCTTTTGGCCACAGCCTGCATTTGATAAACTCTTCTTGATAATGTTCTTCTATAATGGGAAGGGAAGGGAAGGGAAGGGAAGGGAAGGGAAGGGAAGGGAAGGGAAGGGAAGGAAGGGAAGGGAAGGGAAGGGAAGGGAAGGGAAGGGAAGGGAAGGGAAGGGAAGGGAAGGGAAGGGAAGGAAGGGAAGGGAAGGGAAGGGAAGGGAAGGGAAGGGAAGGGAAGGGAAGGGAAGGGAAGGGAAGGGAAGGGAAGGGAAGGGAAGGGAAGGGAAGGGAAGGGAGGGAAGGGAGGGAAGGGAAGGGAAGGGAAGGGAAGGGAAGGGAAGGGAAGGGAAGGGAAGGGAAGGGAAGGGAAGGGAAGGGAAGGGAAGGGAAGGGAAGGGAAGGGAAGGGAAGGGAAGGGAAGGGAAGGGAAGGGAAGGGAAGGGAAGGGAAGGGAAGGGAAGGGAAGGGAAGGGAAGGGAAGGGAAGGGAAGGGAAGGGAAGGGAAGGGAAGGGAAGGGAAGGGAAGGGGCTATCAATGCCAGAAATAACATGCAAGAAGCAATCTCTCCTATGTCATCTTGAAAGAGGTAGAAAGGTGTCTACTTGGCCATATTTCTGTGAAGCGACAGCTACATCCAGTGGTGGCTGAAGCTAATTGACACAAATCCTGGAGAGACACGGAGTTTGGGGGGAAGGGCCAAGGCAGGGAGTAGTTTGGTTTTCAATACAACAGCCACTGCTTCTCTTCTCAGGCCTGCTGTGTCCCCACACCGTTCTGGTTTAGCTAGAGAAGACAAGCCTAGCTACTATGACCTGTGATAATAATGTGTTCTGTTTCTAATCACTCTTGCAGGGGAAAATCAACAAATCAACTCTGATTTTAGTAGCCTTTCTGCATGCCTTAAGTCAAGTTCTTTGCCTTTGTTATATATATATATATATATATATATATATATATATATATATATATATATATATATATATCAGTTCAGAAAAAAATACTTGCTTATTTACAATTTATTGTTTCCTTGGGAAGCTTTCTACAGCCATTCAACTCTGCTACCAAGACACTCTCAAAAGCAACATTACCAATGATCACTATACCTAAAAGAAAAAAGACAGAAAAGGCTCCTTCTGGCACATCAGGGGCAGCTTCACCTGTGCAGAGATCTCGAGGTCAGAGCAGGAGTTCTTATTTCACAGTTTTTCCAGGCATTACATGCATAGGTGGCTCTTAGATCCACCCTTCAGTACCCATCAGAAAAGCACGATGTGTTCACTTCTGCTTACCAATTCAAACAGACAGTGCAGGGCAGAAGGATTACTTGTTTTTGTCTGTTAGCTCCCATTTGGAGCTATTCCTATGGCATTTAACTGAAGAGAAAGTCGTTTCCACAGAATTAGCTAATCAGCTTTATTCTTCTGCCAGAATTCTGGAATATAGTTAAAGATTAAGGGAGTAGCCTTCATCTAATCATTAGCCTACTTTAATTTCAATTAATTACAATTTAAGTCATGTAGAAGTTTCATCCTTTTTACACACTGCAAAATACCCTCAATAAGGAATAGAACAAGTCTAATGGCTGCATGAAACACTGTCCACCATCCTGCCAGGTGAAGAAGAAAAAGCCGTATTCCGCCACCTTTCTTGCACACAGCCTTTTCTCCTACACGTCTTGATGCACCAAGAAAGGCAAGCAAGCCTAAGGCTGCAGTATAGTTAATTAATTCTTTGAATATCAACCTCTTTAGAGCATTGCTGAAAATGCTATGAAGTCCAGGAAGGTAGAAGGATAGGGAGAAGAAGGGAGAATGGAGAAGCACACTGCTGCAAGAGAAAATTACATGCATCAACTTGGACTCAGGCCTTAAATATAACTCACTTCATGAACAAGAAATCACTAGGTGATTTTTAGGAGCTACGTACAAATTCTTAAAATGGATCAAAAATTATTTTGGGCTATTTCTGCTCACCCATTCCATAGAAGACTGCTTTTATACCACAAGGCATAAAAAAAAAAGATGTCATCCAAAGATGTTCCCTCTCCTCAGCTCAAGCAGCAGCTCTATGTGATTTTCTAGCACCAAACGTGCAGGTGCAGCACACTGAAAATATTTTGCCCAAGACTGCTGCCTTCACATACGTTTCCCTCCACTCTTCTGCTGCCCCGAGAAAACCCAAACCAAACAAAAAATAAATCAACGATACAGCAACACATTTCTGTGGAATACCACTCCAAACAGCCCATAGCACAGTGAGAGAGGAAAGCAGGAAATTTCCTGAAGGTGACAAGCAGGCTCATCCCTTGGAACAAGCTTTCATGCTCAGAACTGAATGTTTATTATTTCTTACCTATATTACTGTCTCACGAGCCGTGAGCTCTAACTAGCAAGTTAGAAAACAAAGGTAAAATGGAGTACCTATCTCTACAAGGTCTTCTCAAGGATAATCTGTCCAATTATGAAATGCCACCTAAATTATTTTTATTTTAAATGCAATAACTAACTACTTGAAGTTCACAATGTGGACTCCATCAACCAATTAAGGACAAGCACTCAAACCCATGAAGAAGGAGGAAGAAGAAAGTGAAGAAGAAGGAAGTAGACAATGCCCAAAGTCCTCCATCCTGCCCCATACATTACTATATACTAAAACCCCAAATTCAAGTTTTTTCACGCTGTGAGATCTCACAATACTATTCAAATTACACACCCACAATGTCAGTGCTATCGCCCGACTTCGGAAGCCCGTTCCATGGCCTCAGGTCAAATGCGGTGCCTGCTCGAGGGTCAGTGCCCTTTAGAACAGAAAGCCTGAAATTTTCAGCCTCCAGGGTTCCGACACACAGCTGCACATCTCTTTCCAGCAAAGCGAACTGCACTAAGGCAGGCACACAAAGCACCACCTTTGCTACCCCATCCTCCCCTAGTGAGGTGAATAACGTGGTCCCCCATCTACCAGTTGCTATTATTGCTCCTTTTTGTTCTTGGCCCCCCTTTACTCCACCCCCTTGGAGACACAGGCCTGATGAACAAAGCAAAGATGGCACTTCCTTCCTAGTCCCTGTGTGTTTCTGTGTCTGCCTGCACGGTGCTGTTAGGAGTTGAAAAGGCTTCAAAAGTTTCAAAATACCCATGATACCATCAAGCCAAAACATTTAAGGAATCTAAATAAACCTCTGAGGGTTCCCAAAATAAGCTTTGTAGTTGTGCCAGCCACAGGCTGCCAGAAAAGCCAGTCTTCATCAAAATCAGAAGAGCTGGAGTCAACATTTACTGTGAAGGGGGAGCAGAATTAAAGCCAGTATTAACTGTTAATGTATCTGCCTTCAATAAATAACGTCAAAAGGATGCAGCTGAGCAGTTCTGGAAAAAGAAAAGGAAAGTTGTTGTTTTTGCCTGTTACAGAGTACTCAAAACCACAACATAAATTTTTTCAACAAGTGAACAAATTTCACAGTATCTGGAAAGCACGGGCACTCGGGAACCAAGGTGGTGTAACCAGAGAGAGCTGTGATCCCAGAACTTGAGAATCTCACTCAAAGTCACCTTTTAGGGCAGCAGGGGATGAGGAACAGAAATTAATCTTGGGGTTTAACTATACTTTGACAACTCAAATGAGACACCTGTTTTTCTTAAAAAAGAAAAACAAAAAAACAGGGAGAGTATTGCTTTAGAAGACATTAGGTGCCAGTACAGTGTTGTTACCCCTGTATGGAGCAAGCACTGGAGACTACTAAAACTGGCCAGGATCAACCTGACAGACAATCAAGTGACTGTGCCATCCCAGAATACTCATGTCTCTCCAGCTGCATCCCTTCCTGACAGAGGACAAAAAGTCCTGATGTTACCTTGATCTGGATGCATTTATTTGAGAAAAAATAAAGCAGGCTGTAGTTAGTTTGGGTTTTTTTAATATTTGATTTAGTCAGACATGAGGCTGGAAAAAAAAAAAAATGCTGTACTTAAAGACTGAAAGTCTCAGAGTTTATGTGGTGTCACACAGACTACAAAGGTCACTCAGCTGTCAAGATTTTGTGATTCCTGATTTTAGAGGACAGTCTCCCCAGGAACATACTGGTTTCCAGGCAAGCAGAGGCAATGCTACTTCATTCCTCTTTAACAAAAGAGGCAATTTGGGGCAAAACATGATACCTCATCAGGTGAAAAGGAGATTTTTCAGGAGTCCTGGACAGGACTGATGGTTTGAAAAAAAAAAAAAAAAAAAAAGAGTCTGGATTTGTAGTGTTGCCAGTTAACAGTATTCTTATCAGGAAGGAAGCTTTCAAAATTTGACGTTTTTCCTGACGTTTTAGATCACAAGAATGAGGTGGTTACGTTACAACTTCACCTGCAGTTTCAGAAGATGTGTTTCCAGCTGACAGGGGACAAGTCAACACTGGAAGAAAAAGTGTTCTGAAAGTATAAGCTAATTTTCAAAAAGAGTATAAACTACCTGTTCCTCTTGCATTTTCAAGCAGCCAGACTCTGGGTTTTGACTGAATGAGGCTGAGTAATACCAGCAACATTTGACTGAAAAATGCTGCAGTTTTAACATTTTCAGTTAGTCCCAACAACTTGTTTGTTTGTTTGTTTTTAATCCAATATTAATCTGGGAGCATCTTTGAGCCGTAATGGTGATGTCTAGCTTCCAGCATTAAAATGCAAAATAAATTGAAAATCAAAGTCCCCGTTGAAAATTGCATCACAGTAAAAAGGAAAATGCCAAAAAATAGTTTCCTATGAAAAGCACATTTTATTCTCCCCATTGAAACACAATTGAGGTCCAAAGGTGGTGGGTTCAATTTCTGGGGTTTCTTGGTGGGTTTTGACTGATCCTGTGAGTTTCTCTGGTCTTTTACCAGGGTTCAATCACTCAGCTCAGGACTGTGCAAGCTGTGGACACCTCAGTCTCACACCTCCCCTTGCAGCAGGACACTGTAATAAGGATGAACCTCATCAGAAGGTAGGTCAGCCTTTCAGCCACTCTCTTCCCCCTGCCCAGCCTTAACAGGATCCGTTTTACCCAGAGTAACAGCTTTCAGGATGAAAAGATATTGAGCACTGCCAGAAATGCGACGGTGCAGAACGGAGGCTGAGGCACCAAAGTTTTGAAAGGTCTGATCCTCATCCAGAGGATGAAATCGAGACCTTCAGAAAACTCAAACACATTAGGAGAGAGCAACCTTCAAATGAGGATATTTGGCACTAAAGACAGACATCCCTTTCCGTAACATTAAGGGCAAATCACATCCTCTCATCACAGCAGAGTTAAGTGGTCCATTCAGGTTCGAGTTTCTGATGATTTTGGAGTATTTAAACTGAAGATTGGAAGTTACAGCATGCAGTCATGTCAGGACAAGAAAACATTTCATTTCTTTCTTTCCTTGTTACTGCTGCGGCCAAGAATTTTTTGTTTTCCCCAGAATGGACTCTAGCAAAAGAAAAGTAAATATGCAAATTATTTTCATCCCTAGAGTTCCTTGACCTCTGCAAGTATAAAGTGGATATGATCCCCTCAGTGCAAAGGTCACATATACCCTGTTCCTAAATCAGACTGCTGCAAAATCCCTCAACAACTGAGGAAGAACATTCATGGCCACTGTAGCAAATATGTTGAAATAGTCATTTCCCAAACTACTCTTTTCTAATATTACTATTATTTTTTATTCTTCCACTTTATCCTGGAGTTATCCTAATCTCAGTTTTTCCACTGTGAAAGACCACAATCTTAACCCATAGCTGGAAAATACCTCCTTCCAAGCATCCATATGCTTCTACCTTCTATCTCTCTGTTTTTCCAGTTTAAACTTTAATAGTTGAACAACACAGGAGAATTTAAGTCGCATTTCTGCTCATGAAGGGAAAGAAAAAAACATCATCAAAAACACCATCATCTTTTACCAGAAAAAAAATTCATAAACCTACAATTAATTTGCCAGCAGCTTGCAAAGGAATACATCCCATAGTGCCTGTCTGTCCAAAGATACACACAAGTCTTGTCTATCAGTAGACAGGATGCCAAAAGAGACAAGCAGCTTGCATTGAAGTAGTTGCATGGCTGATTTAAAGGGTGATGTTCCTTCTTATTTTCATATCAAAACAAAGGCTAGGCTCTAGACTTTGTCTGATACTCCTTTTGAATGTGTTTTACCAATTGTATTAATGGCTCTACATTTTCCTGTTTTTCACAAAATCATCAAGGTTAGATGAGACCTTCAGGATCATCAAGTTCAACCATCAACACCACAATCACCCCTAAACCGTATCCCCAGGTGCCACATATGGATGCCTCTTGAACACTTCCAAAGACAGCGACACCATCAGCTGCCCAGCCAACTTATTCCAATGCCAAACCACACTTCCAGTGAACATTTCTCTTCTAATATCTAATCTGACCCTCCCCTGACCCTCTCATCCCCTCACTTGAGACATGGCAGAAGAGTCCAACCCCCACCTCACTACAGCCTCCTTTCAGGGAGTTGTAGAGAGCAGTGATGTTCCCCCTGAGCCTCCTTTTCTCCAGGCTAAACAACCCCAGCTCACTCAGCTGCTCTTCTTAGGACTTGCGGATCCCTCACCAGGTCCTTTGCTCATCTCTGGACTCACTCCAGCACCTCAAACGTCTTTTTTGAAGAGAAAAGCCCAAAACCAAACACGGGACTCAAAGTGCAGCCTCGCCAGTGCTGAGTACAGTGGGGACAATCCCTGTTTTTAAACTCCTGAAATTAGAACTTTACCCCTCCAATATTCAAAGAAAATTCAGCCCTTACAGACGAAAGCCTCACCACTGGCTGCAGCACAGGCAGCTGAGTGCAAACATGCAAATCCTCTTCAGGTTTTGTGTGCTGCCTTGGGACAGATGTCCAGAGCTGGTATGAATGAGGCATTACTGCTTGCACCAGAGCCCGGAATAAATATATTCTTTATGAAATTAGTACAAAATGTGGAACATGTAATACATATTTACCATTTGTTTGCGTGCATTCTGCGCCCTAAAGCAGCTTGTTTGCGTTTGCAGAGGCTTGGCTGTGTTTCTACAGACCTGCTTCAGCTATCTGTTGCAATCAGACACCATCCTGAACTGCTAGCCCTGGGCTCTGAACCCCACCAGTTCAGGCACTGCCAGCTTGATCTCCCTGGCACAAATGCTTATTTGTTTAGGATCCTTATTTTGAGAGGTTGCATCGTCAGTCTACCTATAATAATCACGCTGTCAAATCCCCAATAACATAAACATGTTCCAGTGAGCAATATCCCCATCGAATACCTCAGCTTGGGGTTTCACTCTTCATGAATTAGCTGAAAACAAATAACTTAGAAACACACTTTCCTCGGAAACAAAGCACTAAAGTCATGAACCTGAGCAAGAAATAGCAGTGACCTGTCCACTGCAGCGTCTAGGGTGCACGCGGTGTTTTGGGCTGCACACCATGTCCTCCAAGTACCTTTCAACACCCCATCTCACTTTCTGAGTCAGACATGAGCCTCTGACCAAGCATCTTGGCCTGTCTTGCCCACCAGACATCATCCTAAACAAGATGTAAGGTACGGACAACAATCAAACATGGCAAAATCCACTGGAGCAGGCATACTGAAGTAGGCAGCACAGATACGTGTTCATTTATCGCAGCTTGTAACACAGAGCAGTAAAAACCCAGAGATTTGAGATGAGCCCTGTGTGCTCCCCCTGTGCATGCAATTCTCATTAAAGTTAATGGGAGCTGTGTGCCCATCAGATGTGGAGCATAAACTCTGAACATTGACATCCACCGTGTGTTTGGAAAAAAACCACCAAAAACTGATACTAGATCTCATCCTTATGGGAAGTCATACAGGGCAGTGATGGCTGGAGACAGGGCCTGAACTCCTTTCTCATACAGTGAGAACTCCTCATGCAGATGGCTTGTATTTCCTGAAAAACCTCCAGGAGTTAATTACAAGCTCAGAAAATGAAAAAGAAGAGAAACCTTTGATGTTTGGCCTTCTTTCCTCCACATTTTTGTCTCTCACCCAGGGACCCCAAATCCTATCCATGTATCAAAACCCAGAAAGCGTTGCACACTCAAAGCTATTTTCACTCAGGTAAGAAATATTTAAAAGTGACAAGCCAGGTGAATTGTGGAGTTCTATCTCTAGTACTGGCACAGCTGTGCTGATAAAAAGTCAGAGCTCAGATTTCAGAGCCAGCAGAGCCTCCAGATGTAGGTGCACACAAAATGAGGAGTTTACAAGAGGCAGTGATGAACCTCTTGCTGGCTGTTTGGGAGGTTTTAAAGCTGCTTAGGCTGCAGCAGCAGCGCTGAATCAAGGATGCTGAGTCAGCACCAGCCACATGACTTACAGCCAGCATCCTGGGCAGGAAGCCTGCTGGGAAAACTTCCGCTGATCACTTCCAAAACGAGAAATTCCAAGTGCAAGATGGATCTTTGGCCTTCAGAAAGGTCACCGGATATCTGCAACACACAGCAGCTCTGCCTGCCCCTTCCTGGCTTTCTGTTCCTTTATGGCATACAGACCCCTGTGGAATACAAAACATTCCCACTGTGTTAACAGCCTCTTGGACAACGCTTCCTGCAATGGATATGACCAAATGGCATCAGCTAAACGTGGAAGAAGCTGGAAAGATGTCAGGCACAATGGAGAAACTTAAAGCCCGCTGCAGAGTTTGGAAAATAATTCTGTCAATTACTACTTAGCAGAACACCAGGTTATTAGGCAGCAATTGATTGTTATTTTCATGTTTGTAGCTCATATTGCTCAGCAGCATGCTGAGTGGGTGAAAAGTTACCTGAGTGGTCAACAAGCAACTTCAAGTAAATATTAAGCCTTCTCCTTCTTTCAAAATAATAGTAATAAAGAAATGGTTTGATCAGGTCTGCTTCCAACGCTGATAAATAGCTTTTTCATGCTCAGCCTGTCAACCAGACACATTGATCCCAAACCAATCTAGAAGGACAATGCATCGAAAAGTTAACACCTTTCAGAACATGTAAAATAAATTTTCTCCTGTACAGAGAAGAGGGAAGAAACCAGTATTGTATCTCCAAGCACATGTAGCAAATGACTTCAGTATTTTAACTTTATTCCACAGAAAACATGGGAAAGTTCGTATTTCTGAACATGCAAACGTAACCTACAGTCTTCTGCTCACATCTGGGTTTGGGACAGACCTCATCAAAAACCTCTAATCTTCACTGCAGTGCCACATTGTTGGTACACAATAATAGCACAGAGGTAGTCTGCAAAATCCTCTCAGCTTTGCCTTCTTGTAGGCAACCAAGCACACATCCACGCAAATCAGTGGCAACAATTCTAGAAGCCGAAGGAAGGGTGTCTGCTTAGTGCTTTACCCTTGAATTTGTCATAACCAGTTCCTCATTTTTAGGAGGTAAAACCAGGCAAGTTTTCTGCCCCGTACCACCTCCTGTTCCCTCAACAAGGAGTTTTCCTCGCTCTACCCTATAGGCAAGGTTTGTGATTGAAATAAAAGTCAGGAATGAGCATGATGATCCTTTGCTGGACCAAATCTTCAATATCCTGGTGCAGTGGCCAGACTATAAATGTACCTCCTCTGCCTCAAGCAGGACCCCCAGAGATGCATCCAGTGACCCAAAAGAATGGGCTACATCCCCTCCACGGCAGCAGCAGAGTACTGAGTGGAGCAGATGAATTTCTGGGGCTCTGACACAGGCATAACTTATTTCAGCAGTGCTTACAGAAGTTCCCAGAGATGATGGGAAGCCCATGCCACTACAGGAAGGCAGGTCAAACCCACAAACCGAGCTGATGGGTTTTCATTTTACCTCAGCCTTACCATGCTCTGATTTATCATCATCTAATTCTTCCCTTCTTCAGCTGGAGCTACAACTGGCCACGTCAGCCACAGCGATCATGGGGTGGGGGACATGTTGTCTCTGGGGAATGGAACTGACACAAGTCCACTAATGTCTTGTGGGGGGAAAAAAACAGTTTCATAAATTTAAAAACAGCACCTAGAAGGTGTAGAAGTGTGACAACGCTTTTTCCATGTAAATAATGTCATACTTGTGAGGAGGGGGCCCTCAGTGATATTCCATGAATAGGCTCATTATGTTGCACCTGACTCACAGACAGTTCAGTTGCCTCTTTGCGTTATTATATTTTCCTTATGTATTTTTCTTGCTGTGTTGTATAGAATCAAATGCTTTATGATGCCAAATCCTGCTAAGACGTTAAACTGTGCAGAGGCATAATGTCAGTAAGGTTAATCAATCTATATTTTCTGTACAGAAGGATCCTGCTGTGACATATGATCATCATGTGCTGCTCCAAGGAGGAAAGAAGGACTCCACCCACAGATATTTTTTCAGAGCTTTGTATCAAAATATTCAGAATAACTTAAGGTTTGTTTTCAGTGTCATCATCTTTTTACAAATAGAAAAATGAGAATTGCTGTAGCAGGAGCGGGCTTGACTCCAGATGGAGGCCCTGTGGAAGAATTTGCACACAGTCCAGGTTAGCTCAGATTCATATTGGCCTCCAAGAAAAACATTCAGGAGAAACTCTAAATCCTCTGAAGGGAAATATTAAGATATTCATGAATGGAAACCGATTATTAATTATTTTTCTCTCTCTTTCTCTACAATTTATATTTTTAATGTAAAATGTCATGTAAAGCCTGACACTGATAAAAATTGCAGGAAATGTTCCTTGCTCAATTAAATTACCACGAAGACCACCTTAACACCTGCTTGGCAAGCCCTTTGTAAATGCACGGCATTAATATTTAATAAAAATACCTATAGCTTTGGTTGGTCCTGGAGACATTTCACACTTTGCTCACACGCAGTGCTTCATATAATTATTCTCTAAAGGCTGTCATTTTTGTCCTTTAGCAAAATAAAAGCTCCAAGGATGATTAAATGTGGCAAGCATATCTTCAAGAGCACAGTCTTCCTCCAGGAGACCATTTCTACTGACTCTTGTGTTATAAGGGAGAAACGCAGAAAGGAGAAAGTGGAAAAAAAATTAGAGGAAAATGGAAGACCTCAGCACTATTGCCAGTACAGTTTGAACCCAGTCAGAGTTGGTATGTTCAAGTAACACTACAGAAAGCAGAGCTCATTCAGAGCAAAACAAGTGAAAGCAATTCCTTAGCACTGCTGGGTCAAAGCATAACACGTGCTTGCAGAGAGTTACACCTAAAACCTTACCAATAAATCTGCTCCGTTCACTTGATTTACTCCCACCTTAATTCTCACAAATCCATTGCATAGCTGGTACAGCACCTCAAAGATACCCAAATCCTTGTTTCTACCTCCTGGAGACTGCTAAATTTCCTAATCTTAGAGATTACCCTATGGGAAGGTCAAGCTGGAGCAAGATGCTCCAAGAGGGTGAGACACAATAGTGTTACCTGCACATCCCAGTCCCAGTTGGGACTGAGTGTAGAGACCAAAACAGGCCACACTCAGCGCTGCTAAAGAGACCTAAGGCCTACTGAATCACACTCTGAAAAGTATCTTGGCCATTTCCATTCCTTTCCAGATACACCGATGTCAGTCTCATGAAAGAAGAATAAAATCTCACTTCGAATGAGACAGATGTCAATATTGCGTTGAAAGTTGTTTCTATACAGAAAAATTTTTTAAAAAATATTCTTGAGAGGAAAATAAAAAGCAAAGAAAACAGCAAACACAGCCCTCCAGGGTTCCCTCCATCATCTCAGACATTTTGGGGGTTCACTAAAGATCCTACAGCAGGATCTAGTACTGAAAATAATCAACTGAATGATTTTGTGTGTGTGTGAAGCACCTCCAGCTATCAACACTTCTCAACTCTTGCTAGAAGGAGTGGAACAAAAAAGAAATTTTCCCTAAACACTGGAAATGGAGAAGCTTCAACTTGAGTCAAGCTTTGGTTTCTTCCTCCCAAAGAAAAAAAGGGTTTTTCTTGTGGATAAGAAAGATTTTGTATCAGCTAGATCATGGGAGTATAACTAACTAGAATTGATGGGATGAAACTGCACATGGGGCAGGGGAAGAGGTGGCTATCTGGAAACATTTAGCAAAATGGCTAAAATGTTAGCCATTAGGCTGTGGAATAGTCTCTCAAGGGAAACAGCTGAGCTCTATTGACTGAGTCTTTCTGAAACTGCCTGGACAAAGGATGGGGGAAAAAAAAAAAAAATCAGAATAGTACAGTCCTCCATCTGCAAAGAGCAGAAAAGATGGTTTTCAGTAAGCCTCTTCCACCACTAATTTTGATGGCCCCCTATTTTGCTGAGCCCTCTGTTGATAGAAAATGAGTTCTATTTGACAGTTTGTGTCTGGGGGGAAGGGGGCACCCCATGGCCCCATGATGAAATGCTCTGGCAATGTGGAAGACTGAAACTCTCTCCATCACGTTGCCCAGATGGGGGTACAGACTGCAAAGCAGCAAATCTTGCTATGATTAAAGGTTCCAGAAGCTGAGACAGAGCTGAAAGAACAATATGAAGGAATAATGTATTTAGACTGGTTTTGTTCCCCTAATTGTTTATTGGTAAGTGTGGACTTTACTGCCTCATGAAAAAGGCTACAGGAGAACACAGTTCAAAACCTCGTAAAAAGGTTTATCAGATGGGAGCTTACCCCTGGGATCTGTGTAATTATGAAAATATCACCACAAAAATCCGCCAATGAGTAACAGAAAACTTAGATAAGCTTTAAAACACCAAAGTTACAGGCTGTGCTCTTGACCCAAACAGATGAACATGGCTTTCTCCAGCCAGTGGTGCCACCAAGATTTGTATCATTAAAAATCTGCCCCCAGTCCTGGAATTGGCTCTGGCAGTACAACAGCCTTTGTGATCTGAACATAAGCAGAGCTACCCTGAGCATAGTACTTAATAAGTATCACACTTTGACAATTCTTTAAATTTTTTTAAAAAGAGATGTCTGGTCAAAATAAAGTTGTGAATTCTGTGAAGTCCGAATTAACTTTTTGTGTGATGGGCAGGTCAAGGTTTACCCTTGGTTCTTGTATTCCTTCCGAGTTACCTGCTAATGTGTGATACTGAATGCACAATTGCGTGAACCTTTGAGTCTCACGCAGTATAATCATCCTTTTCTCAGCTATGATCACTTTGTGGTACTGAACTGTCTAATCTTTGGTTAGTATTTCAGGTAGATTTGCAAAGAAGGAAAGTTGGTGACAGAATACTGAAAAGGCACCTTAAATCCACTGTCCTTCCTCAAAAGAAGTAAAGGCAGGAAAAAAAAAGTAGTTATGATCACAGAGTTACATGGGTGTACACTAATTTTGTGAAAAATCTGTTGAGACCCCCTCAAAATAGGAGACATCCTACAATATTTACTGTTCATTAAAACATCATTTTATAAGCCTGAGAGCCTAGCTCAGGCTTATGGCTATTTTTCACCTGCCCTTTCTGTTTCCCCAACCGCATTTCCAACGTTTTGCATATGGCTACATCAAAGCTAAGCCTAAATAAAAAGTTAACATCCAAAGAGTCATTACATCCTATAACACTGTACTTGTAAAGTGCATGTAAATAAAAAGTAACCTTTTGTTTAAAGCTTATGATTTCAGCTCCTCAGCTTTAAGGATTTTTTTTTTTTTTTAATCACAATCAAATTGCGTTAAAACAGAAACTTATGGGAAAAAGTTCACAGCCAGAGCTCCAAGTTCTTATTGTTTTGCTTTAATTGACCACTTTTCCTTGACAGTTGCTTTAAATTTGTTGTATTCTGCAAGAATGCTGCTTGGAGCTAGTTTTCCAAAGATTCCAGTTGGAGCAAAGCAAATGGTGACAGATCCCTCAATTAAATGTTTTGCAAGTCAGCTCATTCTTTCAATGTTTATCTATCCACACCAATCGCTCAAGCTTTGGTCTTACTTGCTCCAAACTCATCTAAATCACTCAAGACTGTTCTTAAGTGTTGTCTGGCACCAGCTGACAAAGTTACTGGACAGCTTCTCTCAGCTCTAGGGAGGGTAAAACCCCCAGCATTCGTGTGTTAATTTTTCTTTGTATTTAGCGCGCCTGAAAAACTTCAATTTGTCCTTCCCTATATCACTGTCAAAATACCGTGTGTATATATGTAAATTAGTAACTTCAACCATGTTCTCACTGTTATCAGATCTTGAGCACAGTCTAGGAAAACAACATGCAACGTGCTCTACTGGACAATCTCCCCACAAATAGGTTTTCTCTCCCCAAATAATTTTCCTCCCCTCATTTTTTCTGCCCTCCTGAAAACACCAGTATTCTATTCATGTCATCTTTTCCCTGCCTTTCCCCTCCTGTTGCTTTCCAGCTGTTTTTCAATGCATTCTCCGAGAGAGAAGTACACAGTATTCTTATTCAGGCAAAGAACCATTCTGCTGGCAAGCAGAACAATAAATATCCCTTTCAAAAACTCAGACATGGGCACACAAGTTGCAGTAAAACTGCAGCAGAGCAGCCAGACATGGCTGATGATCTTGCTGTTTGTCCCACACCCCTCAACACAGAATTTGACACAAAGAACAGAAGTAAGCAGCATCACAGGATGTTTTTTGGGGGACAGAGACCTGAGCACTGGGGAGAGGGGCTGCATAAAAACATGTAATTATTGAAATGGTGAAGGCAGGACCGTCTGGGGCATCACACTTCTGTTTCCTAATGGCAATGGATTACGTGGAAATGATAACGTTTGCACCATTGGCCCTCTCAGCAATATTTTGCACCCTGAAGAACTCTTTATTTTGATTTGTTTAATTAATTAACAAGCCTGGGGAGAAGTCCATCTTAGGGATCATTAGTTAAGGCTTTAAGACATGGAGACTGAAGAAATTACTGTCTGAGGAAGTAGCAAAACTTCCCACTTGTCAGCAGAACACATAATTACACCAAGCACACGAGCTGCACCAGCATTTCTTAGTCCTGATGTCCAGTTCTGGGCCAAGCAGGGTGCAGGTCCACAACCTGAGGAAAGTCCTTGTGACTTCTTATAGCAGTTCCCCCTGAAGCTCAAAGCCACGGAGCAGTGACCACACAGAGGGAACCAGCACATCTCAGCAGGCAGATCTGATATCCTTAAGGGAGGAACCCTCCTCACAGGTATTTAACCATTCTGTATGACATGCCTGAGAGTCAAGCATGCTTCTAAGCATAGGGAATGTTATTCTGCATTAACAGAGAAATAAAAATTAGTCAAGAATCTTCAGATTAAAGTGTGGTATTTCATTTTGCTTAATAATACAGCTAGCAGAAGCAACAAAAAATAAATAATTTTAAAAACAAATAGATATTTTCCATGTCTCTTCTCAACTTGGAGCATTTTTTCCCTTTATGCCAGTATGACAACATGACAGTTTTGCAAAGAAGAGTGGAAGGCAGATATAGGGAGGTAACTCCAAAACACAAGAACAAGCCATCCAAGTGTGAGGTGTATCTGAACAAATTCTTATTATACCCCTTAGATATTTGTGTAGAGCCTGTTACCAACAGGCCAAGCTGTTTATACCTGTTACACTCTTAAGTTATCAACTTTTTACAAACTATATACAAGTAGAACTTTAATATAAAGGGCAGAATTAGCTCCATTACAAGAAAAAATTCCAGGAGACCTGTTACTGCGAGAGTTCAATACAATGTGAATCTGCAGTTCTGCTAAAGAGGTATTTGACGCACACAAACACACTGCAGCTGCTTTTCTTTTGCTGCCACCAGCTGAAACCAGTGTGTGCTGAATTCCCACAGGTTGCTTGTATGAACAGACATGCACAGGTAGAGTCTCTAGGCAGAGACACAGCTCACATGCTGAACCCACAGACAGCAGGAGAAGCAGGAGATAACTAAACTCTTCACCTGTAAGGATTGGGTAGGCACCAGGGGTACTCAGCCAAAAACTCCTGTGAATACACAATGAAGCTTAGCTGGAAACGGACTCAAGAAAAAGAAGGAAGAAATTCGAGAAAAATCCTCACAGAGCAACTCGAAAAGCATGTCAGGGTTCTTGCACGGCAGAAGTGAGATGAGACTCAATACTGGCATTTCATGCAATGTCCTGTTTTCCCAAAACAGGGCTGATTGGAGAATTAGGCTTTTATCTGTGCCAGAATACAGGCCAAGTTGTTTATAATACAAAACTTTTGCAGTGAAGGTCAAAGAAAGAACTAACAACTGCTTGTCACCTCTGTTTTGCTGAAATCAGCCTACAGCACGCTAAAGTTTGAGTAAAAGTCTATTCTTTCTTCTGGAAGCTTCATCCTTTTTTTGTTACCTAGCTAAATTCTAAAAGCCTCACTATGAGCATCTCCTCAAAGATTCAGAAAAACCTGGCCTCAGCCCACCATTCTTCCACTCCAGCTAAGGTGCACTTCACACAGAATGAAGAAAGCTTTAAACTTCTTGGGGAAACCTATGTCAACATTAAGCTCCTTTTTTGTCTCCTTCTCTCATTTCTACTCTAGGGAGGAGAAGCTCAAACTTATCCCAGCTTTAATACCTTCATACCTCCAGCTGTGGCCCCTGGTGTCTCTGCTCCAAGTCCTAAATTTCTTTTCTGGTCCATGATGTCATTTCTTATGCTACCAGTTCTTCCCAGAAAGCTGCTTCCTTAATAAAGTGACTAAGGAGAGCACCTTTACAGTGCTGAAAAAAAAATCAGGAAATACAGGTGGCCAGCTTGGGTTATTTCGCTCTCCAGGTTTCAGTAACCTTTTAGGAAAATATCTACTTGGCAGATAGTTAGTAGAGGAAACATCTAAGATGTAAAATGTGGGGATGAGGAGGTGTAACAATGCTCTATTGCAAGTAAATGTCTTAATTTTTATAGTGAGAGTAAGAAAAAAAGATATTTCTGGAGTTTTCAAACTACCAGAGAAATCTCTCTATGGTATTTACCTACAGGTTTGGGGCACTATACTGAAATCAAGTTTACCTACAGGCTAACTGGAAGCAAGATCCACTAGCCTCATTCACGCCAAAGTATACTTTGGTTCCAGCACTACTGAAATAATAGCTGTTATCAAAAGGGGTTCTTACTCAAAATTAAAACTGGAAATAAATTCAACCCTGAAAGCACATTTCCCTTTTTTGTAGCTGCTTCATGCTCTTGTTTATATTCTCTGGACCAAAATACAAAAATCAGAAAGATCAACTGGTTTAGACACGATTTCACTTTGGTTTTGATGTAATTTTGGCAAGTGTCCTCAATCAAAGAGCTGGATTTTTTTGTATTTTGGCTGCCGGACATTGGTCCCTTAGGGTTTTAACTACAATAATTGTGTTCAATATTAACAACTATATTTTTAAACATACAGAAGAAACAAGTCAAAAAAAGCCTTATTCTCTCCCCACATCTTACTTGTGATAAGTTGAAACACATTTGATTTCCTCTAACAGCAAAGTGCAGCACTTAAAGTACAACTCAGTAGAAACTGAACAAACCATTTAGCTGAAAAGTTTCAGGTAGTTTATAACACAGAAACAGAAAATGCTGTTTACATTTTAACAGCCTCATTATACTTTCAATGGCATTTGTGTCTGGGAATTTTGATCAGCACAGGGAGCTCATTAGGTAGAGTGAGTTGATGTAACTGCAGAAGAAATGTTACAGAATTTAGGATAAAACATATTAAATTACTGAAATCCTTCTATAGTTTTCATTCCATTCTGAATGAAGCATTTTGTCCTCCACAAAGCAAATCACAGATCTTTTACAAAATATTTTTCAGAAGACTATTTCCCCAACAAACTGGCAGATAGCACTACGTGAATAATCTCTTTTCAATTTGGCAGCTGAATTAAAACCAAGAGGAAAAAAACAAACAAACAAACAAACAAAACCACCACAAATTTCTATTCATGCTGAACCAAATTTGAATAAGTTTAGGCTTTATCTTATTTGGTCAACAAAGCCCAGACTTCAAAAAGGCCCACACCACTTCACTTGACACAGATATTTCTATTAATAAAATGAAATCACATGTAAAGAAGACTGAAACTCATCATTTATTTTGTGGCCCTGAAGAGAACATCTGAAGAAGAGGTAGAAAGTCTCAGTGCTGCTTTCTTCCATGGAAACTGCATTCCATCCCTCACTTCTCCACTGACACAATATATCATGGCAAAACATCTATGGATGGAAGTATTATTCTCACTTTGTTCCTATGATGTTATTTAATGAAAATATTATAATCCCAAAAGTTAAAGGCAAAAAACAAGTTCTCCTGCACACTCCCTTGAATACACTCACAAAAGGCATTCCCTCCACCAATGCAGGTTTCTTTTAATACAAAGTGAACTCCAAGTGAGATCAAGGAAAAGCCACATCATGCTGTCAGGGAAAAATCCCAGGGTACTAACAAGCCTTCATTGCCCTGATGGTCCAGCTGGGACCTCCCAACCACCTTGCCCCTGATGGAAATCCTGCACCTCTCAACCCTGGCCATGGCCCACAAAGGAGGAGAAAAGAATGGCTGAAAAAATGACAGAAAACAAAGTTACGTAAACTAATAGTAGAATATTATATTGAAAAAAAAAAAAAAATACATTCAGCAGGTTGCCTTTCTTCATTTTGATTTGGAGTTTAAAAGGTCATGACAGACCACAGAATACTTGCATCCTGGAAATTAGTTGGCCTTCAGAACACCTTGCTGAAGCAGTCTGTACTTCTTGCAGCTAAGATATTGAAACTATAGGCTGACACACAGAATTTTATGTCTGTGAAACATTTTCTGAGCTAGCATAATTATATTTGAAGTTTTAGCATGATAGAAACTGCTTTTAAGCCTCATAAAAAGCTTGTGGTGGTCTGCACAACAAGCCTCTCTAGTGCTGTAAGCCAGATATTAGTCAAGTAAAATGTTTTGTTTTAACTTTTTCCATCAAACACTCAGAAATTTACCCCCCCAAAAAAATCACTCGTTTCCATATGCATTTTTAATGTTGTGGACAAGTCACAAGTCATGGGAAATAATTTGCTGCCACAAATTGCGACTAGCTCTGGTAAAGAGCTGTTTCTCTAGGAACACTGGCCCCAACGCTGCTGAGGGAAAAAAAAAAACCAAAAAACCCACCACACACCTAAATATAGCATGTGCAATAGTGAAATTTGCTCCTATTACTTCAGACTCTTGGGATCAAGACACCAAGTTAGTCATAAATGCTCTGTGACATTAAGTTTTCCAAAGATACCAAAACTTTTGACTGGTAAACCATAAATTTATGAACACTACAAAACCCCAGTAGGCAAAATCGAATCTTTAGGTTAGCAGAGGCAATTCCAGTGATATAATTTTATTAGCCCCTTACTACTTCACAGCTCAGAAAGCAGCAAGCATCTAAAACTAAAGCAGTATCTCCACCCCAGACAGGATTTTGTAAGGAACAAAGCAATGCAAAGAAAAGGAACATGGATTATGCAAAGTTCAGTGCAATAAACTGAACAATTTCATCTTTTTTGCAACTGTACGGTACTGCTACCAGCAGGAGTGCAAAACCCCAGGATTTGTTTCTGAAAATGAAAGACTTCTCTCCATCCCAGTCTGCCAAGCCAAGCTTCTACTTGCAAAGAGCCCCAGGGTTTGCCTGTGCAAGACCTGCAACAGGTTGTCCTGCCTCATTTTTGGGAAAAACCTTCTCTGGACAAACTCTTTGAGAGCTCACAACCAGGAGTGCGGCTTTCACTTGCATGGATAATCACGCTCTAAAGGAACTGGACTACAGATACAGGGAAAAGGGGAATCTCACTATGGAGATTAGCTGTCCAAGGTCCCACTCTCTCTGCCACTACTCCAAGGAAGGATTCCACCCCACAATTTTCCAGGATCGACTCCATGTCTTTGAAAGAGGGTCACCAAATGAAGATACTATCCGACCAGCAATTAACAACCAGCATGTTAGCTAATAGCCTTAGGGAATCTGAGGGTGTTTTATGCTCTAATACTCCGTTCATTAACTGTAGTAACAACCAATTTCAAGGTGATTATTGCCATTATAAGTTATGATCAATTTTTTAAACATGTTTCCATTTTTATTCAGCTTAAATCTGGTGCAATAGAGCAAGGGGAGCAGCTGTGTTGAGAATTAGACTTTTCCCCAGATTAATATCTGATTTTCCATCAAAGAGAATACAGGACACATTCTGTTAGGTTTCTAATTGTTTCTACCATAAAACTCCACCACACTGAAATATGATCTCCAATAATTTTTAGTTTGAACTTCCTATACATAATCCATCTGACTAGATGGTCCTCAGCAAAAGCTGTTAAAGCAATTTGTTTCACTTACGTAGAGGAATAAATCAGCACTTAATTAGCTGTGGTTTATTATTAACAGCGCTGGTGAGCTGACCATATGCCATGACTTCATCCTCTCACACAGAAAAATGAGTATATACTGATTGTTTTTATTATGTCTTTCGACACCCAGCCAGGGTTCCAACGAAATGAAGATGGAGAGTTGTGCAGTGTTACTCAGTGATAAATAATAATATCCTACAACTCTTTACCCTGGCTTTCAGGATTCACCTTTACATGCTCTTTTCACTGGAAACACTTACTAACATATCTCACAGCAGAAGAAGATATAAATATACCTTAGATTGTTTCCAGGAGATATATTATATGTAGCCTAGTACATTTCTTTGTGGACCTTCAAATACACTGGCTTCAAAACGTGTAATACGTTCAACTCCAGAACACTTGAGAAACAGTATGCATCTAATGTAAAGACCAGAAAGACACACCTTCTTAATTTTTCGGACTTAATTGGGACCATCCTGCAAATCCTTATGAAGTCAGCGCAGTACCAAATAACACAGGGTTTGATCCTCTGCCAGGACAGCCTTAAACTCTTTAGTAGACACAGCGGCAAAATAAAACTTTCTTGAAAACATTACGGATTGATGAACTGCTTTGGAACAGGTTCAGCTGCACAGACTCTCTCCACTTTGGAGAGACCCAAAATGAACCAAAGCTCCTTTGAGATGCAAACCTATGAACCATGATGGCAGACACAGACAAAGCCTCAATTCAGCAAATGGCAGGTGGTTGATATTTGTCAAAACAGGAGCAGAGAGCCCTCAAATCCAAAGGCAGCTGTGAAGTTGTTATCTCTTTGGATAAGAAGAAGACTGTCCTAGAGCTCACATGTTTCTGGGGAGAGGTGGGGTTTTTCACCATGAGCCAAAGGGTCTGTTCCTAAATATCTTTAACCAAAGATCTGTCTGGATGGTGACACTCAGAGAGTTGTCATCGATGACTTGGTGTCCAAGGAGACAACGGTGACAAAAGGCATGGTTGGTATTCTTAGCGACACGGACCCTCAGCAAGTTTGAGTTTTGTCATTGACCCCATGACACCACACTGTGGGGTGCAGTCACATGCTGGAGGGAAGGGATGACATCCAGAAGGACCTGGACAGGTTTGAGAGTCAGCCTGTGCAAACCTCAAGAAGGGCAAGTGTAAGGTCCTGCACCTGGGCCCCAGCAGTGCCAAGCACAAGGACAGGCTGGGCATAGAATGGCTTGAAGAGCAGCCCTGAGAAAAAGGAATTGAGGGTGCTGGTGAACGAGAAGCAACATGAGCCAGAGAGCCCAGAGAAGCATCTTCATCCTGGGCTGCATCCAAAGCAGAGTGGGCGGCAGGTGAATGAGAGGATTCTCTCTGCTACACTCCGGTGTGATCCGACCTGTGTTGTTGCATCCAGATTTGTGGTTTCAGCCTAAGAAGGGCATGGGCCTGCTGAGGCAAACCCAGAGTAGGCCACCAAGGTGATCAGAGGCATGGAAAACTCCTCTTATTGAGACGGATCAAGAGAGTTGGGGCTCTTCAGCCTGGCGAAGAGCAGTCCTGGGAAGAGCTTATAGCATCCATCCCATTACTTAAAAGGCTACAAGGGAGGTAGAGAGGGACTTTTTACAAGGGCACAGATTGATAGGACAAGGTGAAATGGGTTTATACTGAAAGAGGGGGGTTTATTATCTTAGATAGAAGCTCTTCCCTGTGAAGGTGGTGAGGCACTGAAACAGGTTGTCCAGAGGAGCTGTGGATGGCCCATCCCTGGAAGCGTTTGAGGCCAGGCTAGATGGTGCTCTGAGCAGCCTGGTCTAGTGGAAGGTTCGCTGCCCATGGCAGCGGAATTGGAACAGGATTATGTTTAGTGACCCTTCCAACCCTAACCATTTCTCGATTCAAAGCCACATGCAGTGGCTTCAAGTGGAAATCTTAGACATGCTGAGGAGACGCACCGTGCCCACCAACCAGAAGGGTCAAGGAAATGAGCCTGCACTAACTGCATTGCGAGAGCCAAAATCAAGAGGAATGGGAACCATGGTCTATTCCATTAACGCATTCAGGCTTCCCATGCTGCAGCACAGGGATGTGCTGGCAGAAACTATGGCACTGCTACTAGATAATTCCCTCTTATGTCACCCAAAAGTTTCTTAATCTCCCTTACCTGATGTGCATTTTGTGACTAAATCTCGCCCACATTTGGAACTGTGCTGAGACCATCTGCTCTTTCTTCAGAAGTGGAGGGTAATGACTTTGGTCAGCCTGACTCAGTGCCCAAAGGAGTTACTCTCCTTGTTAATACAGGTGTGTGGGGAGAGAGAAAGTAAGCCAAAAATTAGGACTGTTTTTACAGCTAAGGCTCCTCCAGAACTGTTGATTTCTCCCTTTCTCCTCCTCCTTGAAACACCAGGCACCTGCTCACTGTCAGCTGACAGCCTCCTCAGAGGTACCACTAAACTTTCTTGGTTGTTTCCAGATCTGAGGTGACCACAATATGTCTAGACAAGATTATCTGAATGAAAAAAAAAAAATCTCTGAAGAGGAGTGAATGCACCAAATTTCCTCTTACTTTCTCAGGACTCTTGAACTCTCAGCATGCAGTACTATACTTTTAATGTACCTGTGGTCACAGGCTGGTTTTAGGTACAGAGCACTGCGAAGGTGAGTGGCAAAGGGCGGTTCCAGGAACATAATGGAGATAAACAAGGATTTAGAAGTACAGACAATAGCTGGTCACATGCTCCAAGCCTGACAATGAGGTAATGGGAATTTTTTTTTTCCCTTTACTTCATTGTCATGCTCAGATCAGGGTTATCTTAGTTCTTCTCACCCTTAGTAAAATAAAAATCCAATCAGTCCATGCAGCCAAGAAGCCTTGAACCAAAGATATTAAATGAGAAATGCAGTCAGGATGTAGATGGACAGTTATTGACATCCTTAATCTGCGCTACTTTCAGCCTGTTTGCTGTCACAAGCCTTTAATTAGAGATATCTATGGAGATTGAAGAACCATCTGCACACCTTGCTTCATTGACTCTGGAAAAACCCTCTGCCAGCCCCAATAACTCTAGTCTTGTGGCAAGGTGAGGAACAAGTTACCCATCACATAAAGTTATTCTTATCTCTAGGCATGGCTTTATTTTCAGCAAGGAAGGGAAGAAGCCACACAAACTCACGGCCTGAGTAGCCACAGATCTGGACTTGGAGGCAACTGGGAATACATTAATCCTTTCAGTCTGCTGGAAAGATTTCACTTGAAAGAAGACCACAATCTAACACTTGTAAAGTGCAATTCGAAGAGTGCTGTTCCGCCATGGACCTCAAATGGCAAAGTGAATGGAAGTGACACACAACATTCCAAGGCATGGTCCCCACAGGAAGCACCACAAACGTGGTGAGACTGAACAATAAAATGAAGTTGCACCATCACATGGCCTCCCTCAAGTCACTGGAGCTCCAGGAAAAGCACCCAGCTCCCTGGTCCAGCAAAGCTCTTGAGCACATGTGAGACTTGAAACTGAAAGCTACAGCACTGGTATAACTGAGATAGTATCACTTTAAATAGAATGCCACATGTAGGAGAATATCCTTGTTTTTCTAAGCAGTCTGGATGGAGGTCTGGCCCGTGGTACCTGTTCTAATTACATTTCCTCTCAGTATAGGCATTATGAACCAGAGCTGGATTTGTTCAGGAAAGGAGGAAAGTATCTCTATTTGGCACAAAGCCTCATTAAGCCAGCGTCAGGTGCATGGGTTTGAGTTTTTTAATATCGGCTGAATGGAAAGGAAAGGGTTGTTCCTTCCAAAAACCGTCCAATACCCATTACTGTTAAATACTTTCTGATCTTGTAATCGTCACATTCATCTGTTGCTGGATGTCATCTCATATTTTCCATGGCTTTTGGCACCTCTGTGTGGTACTACCGATTAATGGCAGCAGCATGTTGATCTTTAGCTGCCAAGGGCTGCTGGCCAGCACCCTAAATTTTCAGTGGTTCTTCACCCTGGCAGAAAGAACTGTTTCCAGCTTAATCAGGTCAACCGTGAGCAAGGGAAAAAGAGGCACAGGGATTTTTAACACATACATCTATAGAAGTGATATCTCAGCAGTGAAAATGTGCCTGTGCCAGTTCCTCAGCTGGTACAAATCACCAGAGAAGCCCACAAAGTCTATGTGATTCATGGCACCCTAAGACCTGGTCTTAATTCTCCTCAGCCCTGCTTCCATGATTTACACTAGTGCTGATCAATCGACATAGGGTGGCAAAAGCTATCAAGCTGATTGATACGGTAAACAAGGACTAAATGTGCACAAACCACAAAGACAGTATAGAATCAGGCCCTGTGTGCGTTCATTAGCAGCCCCATTTCCCGTGGGATACACTGCTCCTGTGCAGAATACACTTCCCATGAGTTGATACACTGTTCCTCACTTCCAAGTAATGAGAATGGCTCCGTGTCAACTCTGCTCCTGCTGACAGCCCCAAAGGAGTTGGAGCTTGTTGCTCATCCTCTTAGCCCACAAACTTCCTCACTTCCCCACCCCTGCCCACGGAACAATATTTCACAAGGGTGTCTTCCAAATCTCCCTGTAAATGCATCAGACTAAACCCTGTCCCCAGTTAAGCCCTTGCTGGTGTTTGTTACCAGATTTCACCTGCCTCTGTACAGAGAGCAGACGGGTGTGAAGGTGGTCTGTGGCATATCTTAGCAAAGCCCTGTGATTTGTGAGAGGATCTGCCAGTCCAAAGGAAAACAACATCTGGTTTTAAAAGTGCCTTACCCAGGGCAATTCAGCATGCCTACAGCAGAGTCAATGAAGATGGAGACATTTATTCCAGATGTTTATCTGATCCCTGGCAATCGTGTATCCATTGATTCCTCTCCTGCTTCCTAATTATGTTCTGATCAACTTACTGGGAACTTTTTTCCTCATACAGCAAAGCTTGCTGAAAGTGCCTCTGCTTCAGGGATTCTTTTGAAATATGTCTTAGCTTCCAAGGGTAATGAATTCTTTCATAATAAACGCCTAGCTGTAATATGAACAATACTTGGCTTCCAGGAACTGCCTTATAATTACACGGCTCAGTATTGCATGTCAGAGGTTTGCTTCATCTTTAATATTTTATGAAGAAGTTCAGATTCTGACAGTAAAAGTATTTAACCCAGAGGACCTGGAACCCTGACTATTATTTTGCAAAGTAGCCATCCAGCTACGCTTTTGTGCGCCACCATTATCCCTGGTGCATACTCACAACTCTTTGATACTCTCTAAGTAGACACAACCACATGTTGTCCAGATGGAAACCTGGCTGCATCATTACATTATATTGAAATAACCCAATACCACCTGTTTCTGCTGGGGTTTCTGCCAACATTTTCCCATAAAACATTTATTTTGCTAATATTTTAGTTGGTCACCTCAGAAGGACACTTGAAGTTAAAGATTTACCATGTGCGCAGCCATGAGGAAAACCTCAATAAAAGAGAAAGCAACAAAGCTCAAGAATAGCTAATGCTTATTGTTTAAAAGGTAGATGTTCACCTAGGCACTAAGCATTAACACTCTGCAGGGACACAAAACCAAACACTGTTTTTGGCAGTGTACATCAGGTGAATTATCTTAACTGTCTTGGTACTCACCTCTCATATAATTAAAAAAAAAAAAAAAAAAATCCTTTCGTGCATGGAGTGGGGCTAATATACAATAACACTAATGAAAATTTTTGTTGTTGTTGTTTATTAACCTGGATCTGTCATATTATAAAACCCCCCAGTCTACTTCCTCTCCCCCTCTGCAGATAAAAAAAATTTATCTTGAGTAAGTCTTTATAAATGAGAAAAGCCTTACAACTCCCAGCCTACTTCAGATGTTTAAGGGATTTATTAGATACCTTCTGCAGCAGCAATAGGACTTTTTAATTTCGTTTCTATATTTTTAGAGACATTTTCCTTAAAAAAAAAAAAAACTTTTCAAAATCATTTGATAAAAATTCTCCCAGCATGTCATCACTCAGGTATACACCTAATACTCATCAGTGTTGACCTCTGTATAAAAGTCTAACCAGTAGCTGGACTTCACACAAAGACTTTTTTCTCACATATAAATATTTTACTTGAAGAACAGCAAAGGTTATTAACAATCCACTACTCCCAGTATATTTTCTGGGTATCAATTATTACTATTCAATTTTAAAAGCTGCTGTTCTCCTAAGGGAGAGGTAACAATGCCGTGTAAAGTGACCAACACAACCCCACAAAGACCCAGCAGTGTTTCTTGAAATACAGTAGATCAAACACACACAAATTGACAAAGACAAGCACAACAATAGAAAAAAAAAAAAGGATGCGATCCAAAAACAAAATCCAGAAACAGAAAAAAATGTTTACAAACTAAGGAGATAATTTCTAGTTATAAATAAGAATGCCTATGGCTGTTAGAAAACCATCTTACAAGAGGGGGAAAACAGCTGAAAAAATAAAAATGTGGGTTTTTTTCTGCATATTTTGTTTTAATATATTTAAGATACCACCAATTCTATTAACCTACGAAATTAACCAATAAAAATTCACAAGGAAGAAATAACAGTAATTATAAAATAAAGAAGAAAAGAGTGTATAAAACAGCTTCAAGTTCACTTGCTTGGATTTATTCTAAATATAGCCCTAGCCATTTTTATCATGTCACAGCATACTTTTATAGCTTGTAAAAGAACAGTATGAGAATTGAAAGGAAAGAGAAAGGGACCAGTCATAAGTTTAGCCCTGTTTTGTTCCTTTCTCCTTTTCATCTTCATTCCACATTCCATTCCCAATAAAATCACCCATTTATAACCAAACCCCTGGCTGTTGGCACGAAAGTAATTTAAATTTGTGCCTATTTTTAAAAAGCCAACTTATAACCTGAAACCATTATAGTAATTGATTAACTATCACAAGCAAAGCAAAGTATCTGGTTGACAGATTCTATTCACAGTCACATCCCTTCCCTGAAGACAGGTAGTTAGATAATTAAGCAATCCATTTCTCTGCATATATGCTACACACAAAAGCAACTGACACACAATGAATCTTGCTAAGCTTTTGTTCAACATATGAAATACTGGATAATCACCCTTTTTTATGAAAGCACTTGACCTTTAAATTGATATCCCCCTCCCAAAAAAAAGATGGTAATCGGTACTCAAAGAGATATTGAATGCTCTGCAGCTAATCCAGAAGATCATTGCCCATTAGTCATTATTAGATTTTTTTTAATCTAAAGGTATTTGATTATAACAAAGAGAAGAAGAAAATACTATTTAAGTTGCTGTGAATGCCTATACTTTCCTCTTTGTAAATCACGTGACAATCAGAGTTATAGACTACCTACAACATGAATATCATTTGCGCATTTGATCCCCACTCAGAGAGCAGTTTTATAAGCTCTGAATGACAGAAAACAAGATTATCAGTGACAGTGATTTTCAATATTACATATGTTGCACGTAACACAATTTTTTTCCTTTAGCAGCTGATGAGTATTATGTTCTTTTGTGTAATACATTGGAAATACATTCCTGTTCCTCTGTTTAGGAAAAGTAAATCAAAAATGCTTAAATGCATTGAAGAAATTGCACAGCCTTCAAAAAAAAAAGTATCCTTTTCGTTTCATTACATTTTGACTGTTTCCCTGTTCACTTTTTACATGGCACCACTAATCATATGCTGCATCCCAGAAACTGCATTTCAACTACAAGGACAACAATATGGTACGACACCGGCTGGATGACCCTGCTCAGAAGGAAGTGGTTACTGGGTCATACTCTAGTCCAGTTTGCAATGATACCAGACTGGAGGATCTGTTGATACACCCCCTGCTCAGAGATGCCATTCAAAGGGACACCAACAGGCCAGAGGAAAGGGCACATAGGGACTTCGTGAAATTCAACAGAGGCAAACACAAAATCTTCCCCCAGGGAAAGAAGCTCCAGGACACAGTACAGGCTTGCCAGTACTTATTTCCCACAGTATATATAACCAAGAGAACATCAGAAACTGCCTTCTTACAGTGAAACAGCTCCTCTGAGCACAAAATTGAAAAATCTTTATGAAGAAGAAAAGCCACAGTATGCTTTTACGCTTGTTTGTGCTAAGCCTTTTAAACTTCATGGCTATTTCACCAAGGTATGTGTGACAGATTACATATTGGTTTTCTGCATTAGTAGTTACTTATTTAATGCTCTTGGACCTGAAGCAAAAATAATTAGGAAATCCTTTTCATGTAAGAAGATAATCTAAATGGCCCTAGAGGTCTGGCCATCAGATTTGGTAATCTGACATTTTCAAGCAGTCCCTTTCCAGTCAAATGCTCTCAATATTCTTCATGGCTGTTTTACCAACATGGGTAAAACCATACTCACACACATAATTCAGTCTGATCCTCTCCCACATTTACATGTTAGACCTGATACCTGCCTAGTTGGTATGAGGAAATCACAATACAAAGGACACAGCATATTCAAATTTGTTTTCTCTCCAGGATATGTTTTGTTCCATTCATCCCATAAATTTCTTTTAGAATGTATTGAAATGTTCCCTGCCAGCACTTCTCTATTTTTTTGGTTTAGTGATGCCTTTTTGGGACTACCTAAAAGCCAGACAAAATTAAAGGAATAAAAAGTGGCTATATTTATAGAAAGACCTTCAGGTACATACCAACCAGACAAAGCTTCTCCCAGGGACTACACACAAAAATGGATGATGGGAGATGGGTTTTCATACTTTTATATGTTTGGTCCATTTGCATATTGGGGGTTAATCTTCCAATTACAGCTTCAGGTAATGAGGTAATTTACCCCAAGTTTGACCCCCCCAGACCCACTTGTATTTACATTTATTGGAGCCTAAAACAGTAAGATATCCTTGAGTCCCAGGCCAAGAGAAGAATTGTTGCATCTGACCAAAATGAGACAGCAGCAGCTAACACACTATGTGGAGTTTGGCCCGTGGCTAAACACTCTATGTGGACTCTGGAGTTATACACTAAAGCACTGCAGGATTACAAACATATGAATAACACAAAAGCTAAAGTCCTAAGGCATCAGTAGTGGGTTAACCCCAGCTGGATGCCAGACACCCACTAAAGCTATTCTCTCACTCCCCTCCACAACTGGACAAAGGAAAGAAAATATAACAAAGGTTTCATGGGTTAAGATAAGGACAGAGAGAGATCACTCGCTATCTTGGTTTAAAAGACAAAATGTCTGCTGAGGAAGGCAGGAACTTTCCTGGAATGGGAAGACAACCCCTCCCCCAAATTACTGTATGTAAATTATGGCAAAATTGGAAGAAAATGAATGTTATAGACGGGCAATGCGGTGGTTCCCTCTTGCAATTAAGGGATGAATATTATGTGTTTGTTAACAGACATTTTCGTGATGTATACTTATAGTTTTAGTGATGTTATTGTGATTTGTTCTCCACGCAGTCCCCTTTCCCCTCCCCCTCGTACTGTTGTCACTGGACAGCCTTGGTAACCAGGGAATTTGGGAGGAGGGCAGGCTTGTTACTAAGGGGCGTGGCATGGCAACATCCAACCTCCAATCAAGATGCAAGAAAGCAGCCTCCACCAATAAACAGCAAAGAAGAGTTGATTGACAGCTTTTGGGGGGGCCAGGGTTGGCCAATGCAACACCAGGGGTATAAAAGGCAGAGCAGCCATTTTGTGGGCGAGCGCATGGCGGTTTGGTTCCGTGCTCCCAGCGCCGCTCTTTCTCCTCATTCAGTCCTTTGCTGTATTTTGTTAAGGCTTGATAAACCGTTGAAATTTTTTAAAAGTGAGCATCAGTTCTCACAGGAATAACTGTTGTTTACTAGAAAACGTATATAAAAAAGACAGAACCACCGCCAACAAAAGAGCAACAGACTTTTCCCACCCATTAAACAATTTCCCCTTTTAGTGTAGCTGTGTCCACAACCAGCCATGGGCACTGATGTCTCAGACAGGGCAGAGAGGCTGCAGTGACTCCCAGAAAAGCCCAGAAACTTCCTGGTGTGGTGGGGAGCAGCTCGGGCAAGGCGACTGCTCCTTTTGTAAAACTCAAGGGCAGCAGTTGGTGTCTGTACCACCACTGTTACTTTGGTTTAGAATCAGATCTTCTGTGCCAAATATTTTGCAGAAGGAATGGTGGTGCTGTTAAGGGGAGGTTTGCTAGTTTTAAGGAATAAAGTCTTGCACTCCAGATGTGCTGAACACTTCCATTTTCTTCCTACATCTAATTCACTCTTCAAGTAAAAAAAAAAAAGTCTTCCATAAAAACTACTCCCCAAACCTTCCTACCCTAAATATTTACCTTTGGATGGGATTAATTCTTGTTCTGGACTTGCTGCTACTGTGTGCACTGACTAGAGAGAGTCAAACCAAATTGCTTAGACAGTTTTCAAGTAGTTAAAGATGGAGGAATTAATCCACCAAGAACTGAGGAAAAGGTCAAATCCAACTAGTGACCAAGGGCAGCAGCATCACCACTACAAATAAACAATTAAATATATATATATGTGTACAAACATGGAACATCACTGTGTATTCTGCTTATATTGCCCCCAGGCTACTCTATATCGGCATTTAAACCCAAAATGAATCACTGCAGGAAATCTTACTTTTGTAGTTGGACAACAGAGGAAAAGAGCAAGGAGACGTTTTCAAAGGCAAAACCAGGAGTTAAACAGATTTTTTTCCCACCAACTTCCAACAAGAGCAGAGCTTCTCACTGGGACAGAGAAAGGCTTGACTGGAGACATCCAACAGAGTGACAGCAGGGCCCAGTCCCCCACAACACACATGCACAAAAAAAAAGGCAGCAGAGATCAAGGGCATCCTTGTCCTCCTCTGGACAATAGCAAGCAACTAATTCTTTTTTAAATGCCTCTCAACAGAATCTGCCAAAGGAAATGTCTGAGACAGAGTGAGAAAATAAACTAGTCTCCCCTGCCCTACCACAAGGCCTTGTTTACCAGATCATTGCCCTTCATTCCTCTCCACACCCTCCTTATTTGGTTACTTTTCTCATAATTATATGGGGAATTTTAATTCCAAACCATGGAAACTATGAAGTTTGTATGCATATGTGCAACGCTTGTACATCAAGTCCTGTACCAAAAACCCAACCAATGCCATGTCATGATTAAGAGTTTTCAAAAGGTACAGCTGCTTCTGTGGTAAACAATGCTGATAACCTCAACCTTACTTTGGTAGCTCTGCTGATAAAAATCATTTCCCTGGCTTCAGTGATCCAGTCCGTAATTCCTTTCAGGGCAACAGCAATTGAGAAACAAAAGTAAAAATTAAAAAAAAAAAAAAAAAAAAAAAAAAAAAACACACCACACCATAAAAGACGCTAAAACAGTTTTAGAAGCCTGAGGAAAACTGAAGTGGCAATCTCATGTGCCTCTCCACCATCAGATCAAACTCAGTAAAAAAAAATCCAGTTACAGAAATATGACTCTTATATTATGCTTTTGGGTTATAAACTTTCCCACATAAGAAGCTGAATTAAGTCCAGAACAGCCTTTTATTATTATTATTTTGGTTAATATTATGTTTTTCTACTCCCTGTAAGAAACAGCAGCTGAACTGACTTATGCCATTGTCAAAGTCAGTGCCATTCACAGAATGTGAGTTAGGCACAGAGTGATGTAGGATTCGGTGCCCCACCTCGAACAGATGATGCTCAGGGACACTGAGAAAAGGTTAATACAATAAACAGGAGGCAAAAGACAGTTGAGGGTAAAAAAGTTCTGTAGGAAGTAGAGCAGGAAACAGAGTAATTACAGGAAATGTTCTGGATACAATATGAAATTATTATCTTTCTGGTTCTTCTCATGCGTCCATATGGCTCTAGACCAGCACCCTTTGGTTTAGATACTATTTAGAGCACAGTGATGAAAGCAGCTGGTATAAACTCTACTCTAGCATTAAAAAAACCCAATTCTCACATGTAACCAGCTAAAAAAGGTGGCATTTAAAAAAGAGGCAGAGCAGGACTCTTAAAGGTAGAGTATAAACTATCCATGGTTTGAAAACTGTTCAATGATTGTGATCGCACTGGAGATATTAACGTAGCCAATGTTAATAAAAGAGTCATTAGGAACTGCTGACTGAAAGTACACAGCCATGTGTTTTCCTCCTTCTGCCAAGGCAATCGCAGCTGAAGAAGGTCCTTTCCTGCTACACACACACAGTCCCTGGCTGTAGATGGGAAAGCAGGCACGCAGGACCTAATTTATGTGACCTTTTTTGAAGTATTTTACTGGTAACATTTTCCAGGGCCTGATCTAGCCCCCAAATAGACAGTAGGTAATTACCAAAAGACAAAGAAACCCACAAAACATGTGCTTATAAATGTATTTTCATAAATCAAAGCACACTCTAAAAAGTCTTGGTCCTTTAGTAATGGTTTTGAATGAAAAGCCAAGGCTTCTCCAGGTGTCAGCACGTTCATGTGTGTTGAATTTGGACTGACGTTACACATGAACAGACATTCTAAAGAATCCCGTTTCTGACTCTATTTTCTTTTCTGGAACAAATTCTTCTCTTAGTGGTGCTGGTGTAACACTGAAATACCTCAATCAGCTCCAGTGGACATGTACGGTTGTCATTATCAGTACAATGCAGGAAAAATATACAGTGAATTGCTAGAGAATTTATTAGTTTATATTATTGATGTGCTAGCTAGGAGTATCATGAGTGCATGTATGGAGTCAACACCTTTCCCTAACAGCGTGGTGAACAAGGAAATTCCTGGCTGTTAAACAGCCTGTATCTGCAACAGCAGACTAAAACAATCTCTCAAGTATATGTATTGCTTGATCCAAAAAGACACATTTCCCATCCTATGAATCGATTGTCTTCACTCTCCAAACACAAACGACGGTGTCCTAAACTCGTGTACAGTGGTGTTAATCCAAAATAACGCCACCAAGTCAGTTGAGGTGCTCCAGATTTACCCGGGTGTGAGTGAGAGCATTTGGCACCCAGTACCTATTGGTTATAGATCCTCAGCTGCTGGAGATCATCACAGTTCTTTCAAGTCAGTGCCTCTGAAATTAATGCAGTTATGCTGATTTACACCAGGTGAGGATCTGCCTTGTGGTTTCTGGCTTTAAATTCTCTTCCTGTCAGCCATCTCATTTCAAAATGGTTTCAATAGACAACTCCTAGCCAGAATTTCCTCTGCTATTTATAGGATTATTTCAAGAGTTTCTACGATAATCCCCATATTTCCATCTTTATATCGGAGCCTTTTTCAGGATTGTATTACAGCCAAACTATTCGCATATCCAGATGACACCACTCCTTCCTCCTCTTTTCCCTTCCCTATTTGGGATGATTATACAGAGGGGAAATATCTCTCACGGTCAGATCTTCAGCTGGCATAAATCAGCATATAATTGACATTAGTGATTTACATCATTTAGCAATATAGAAGAAAAGACAAAAAGAAAAAAGAAAAAAAATTAGTTTTTACCAATGCAGTTTAAAATTAGTAACAGGTCTTTAATATTGAAAGAATATTAAAATGTAACCCATATGTACACCTTTGATGTGTGTTTTATGGGCTCAGCTAGGCATCATTTACAGCTTGGAATGACAAAGCTTCTTGCTGTTTTGTTCTATAAAATCCTCAGCAATTCTGCCTCTAAATCTAAATATTCCATACTTATTCAACATGCTTCACCTCAAGTGTGCTTAAAACACACCACCAAGGGCTTTCATAAACAAAACCTCTTCTGTTGATTTCACATGTCCTTTTCATCCATCTAAATGTTATATTCAACCTGTTGAAATAGCTCAGGTTTAACAGAATTTAGCCGTGCTGTACAAAAGTGCCTCAGGGGATCTATAGACCTCCATTATCATCGACACTCCAGAAATCTTACAGTAAATAATTTAACCTTAAAATTTGTCATTGATCCATACAGACTTCTGTTATCTGTGCCCACTTAGAAATACTTTAATTTCTCTTTTGGAGAGCTAGATTTCCTCTTATGCTATACCCTTGTAAACTAGCAGATACCTGCTCACCTCTGATACTCTTCTCAAAGATCTTTTAATTAATAAAGCTATCCAGATCAGAAGAGAGCTGGATACACAGCAGAGAGAGTTGAAAAATAGAACTCCCTGCAGGGACAGACTCAGAGTCTGCAAAACCCTTCTGAGACTCAAAGCAACCTGCATCACTAGCACATTTTCCCAGTACAGAAGTGCTTGCAGGAACCGGCAGTTTCTACATGAATATAAGTAAAAACAAAAGAGGGAAAGCTGACTATTGTGATTTCCAGTTGTTAGATTTGATGCCCTGACAGTCTTTTGGGGGAGATCTGATAGCCAGTGGCAGAGACTACATATGTAGGAGAAGCTGTGCATTACTGAGGGCAATATTGAGTACAGGCTCTTCAATCCAGCTCTCACAGGTTGACAAATAAAAGTCCTTCCCCCCCTCCATCACCACCCACACGCTTTTTTCCCCCAGGGCCAAGAGGGTCGGAGTAACATCAGGCACTCCTGGTCTGGAAATTAGTTGTTATATGTTTGTGGGGGTGAGGGGTTGGCAGAAAGGCAGATCTTATTTCAAATAAATGTTTCCTCCTTTCATTTCCCTTCACCTTCCACGTGAGATAGCAAAAGGATATCAGCATTCAAAGCCGATGTCAGAGATTTAATTTTGTACAGTCCATACTACTTGAAATCAGGTTATTGCTTTACCTTTATGGAGATGAATCCAAATTGGAAACAGAGAAACCGGAGGAACCGTGTGGATGCCAGACTCACAACTGCAGGCATTTATGTAAAAATAGCATGTTTTCACACTCTTAGCTTCTTATTCAGCCTAAGGACTGGTGAGTCAGTACGTGCACAAGTCCAGTGAGGCTGATGAGCAATGGCTACTAAATTCCTATAGGAAAGGAAACCATCTTCTACCTCTCTGCTACTCCATCACAGGCATAAATTCATTTCACTTACTGGGATAAAAGTCACTCATTCTGTTGACCTGACTGGAGTTTGACCAGGAATATTTTGGCTATAAATAAGGAATGACACACAGTAGGGTTATTTCAGGGTGTAACTCCTGGCTATGATTGCTTTTTAAAAGATCTATTAGACTAGTCAATAACAACACCAAATTCAATCTCATTTCAGGTAAAGTAACAACACACAACACAGTATAAGATGTACATGCTTTGTTTACAAGCTGCCACTCCTTAGACACTGTCATGTAGCTAGACCACTAATTTAGCTAATGGGATGTTAGAGATCCAGTAAGGAAGAAGGGCAAGACAGAGGGTAATACTACTGTCCTGCTCTCTAAAGGGTTTCAGTCAAAACTGGAAGAAATCCAGTTCTTCCTAACCAGGGAAGAGATCCCCAAGAATCACTGTGAATTATAAAAAATTTTTCTTGGTAAGAGCCTAAGCTGGAATTTGTGAAATGTATCTAATTTTAACTTCTTACGTCTGAAAACACTGGAGGTAAAATCTTTTTCCTGCTTAAGTTAAACGGACACTGACATCAGTGGAGTGAAGATTTCACCTCATGATTAAAACCAGAGGTAAACCAGTAAGCAATTCTGTTAAAATCCCATTCATAAATTCAAGAATAGAGTAAAAACTTTCCTTTCCCTTCATCTAGAGCTATTCCTTGGAAATACACATTCAAATGGCTATGACTATGTAGTATAGGAATTAATTTTCTACCACTGTGTGCATAATTCTTAGCAAATAATAAATCTAAGTTTTGAACAGGCTGTTTCTCCCTACTGGTGATAAAAAGCTGTCTTCAAGTGTTCAGTTCCTGCCACTTACTCTGGCAGGAGGCAACTGCAGATGAAAAGTGCATAGCATTCTTTCTGCTCTCTGACTGAATAAGCAGGTAAGCACCTTAAAACAAACCCTAAATCTAAATTAGATACTCAGAAGTGAGCTTTGACTTTTGGTACCACAGGATTTCTGCAGGAGCTTAAGGAAAATTTATCCTGCTACTATTTGCTGAACAGAAGAAGGGTTGTGGACAGAGCAGCAGCTGAAGTGAATTTTGAAATTTATGCTCCAAATTTTTAAGCTCCATGCACAAAAGCAGTAAGTAGAGTAACTTATTCCTCAGCAGATGCACACAGAGGTAACACTGAATAAGAGCTGGATACGTTCGACAGCTTTCACACTCAAACCATCTAGAAGAATATTTGCACTACTCATCACAAGTGCACAGTAGAGATCACAGTCCCTAAGGATGAACACAATCCTGCACGACCAGATTGATATTCACCATTATTATCAAACTTAAAAACTTCCTGCGCCACAGGAGTACCAGAATCCAGCAGTCTGCTGAATAAATCCTCTTTTTCCCTTAACTTTTCACACTTGCTGGATTTACCAGCAATGAGCTTCCAAAACTTGTATTACATGGTTATGGTTCTTTTGTCTCAGATTAGAGGCTCAGATTATTGAGAGACTAACAGGTTGCACTCAAGCTAAGGAAATGAGTGCAGCAGTTGTGCAGCGAGTATTTACACCTGTCTGTGAGGATTCAGGATTCTCATTAGGCAGGCTTTGAGATAAGCACTGATATTACTTCTGATTCCAAACTTACCCACATCAACGATTTAGCCAAGATCACCACATCATATACAACTCCTCCTCAGATGCTCAAGTGCCTGTCCTAGTGACCAGAATTATCTGGTGTGATCAAAGTGTGATCAAATGGGCCCATAAAAGCTTCCCTCAGTTACCACTTATGTAATAGAGAAATGCACAGAAAGTTTGCTAATTATGTAAACCAAACTTTATTACCAGCGTTCTGTCAGAGAAAAACACAATTATCCCATAATAACCACTGAAACACCCAAATAAAACTATACCAAGAGGAACTTCCCTTCTAGCAAAAGATTCAGAATTTCAGATTAAAAGATCTGTAAATATGGTCTGAAGAAGTAAAATGAAAATAGGAGGATTCCTGTTGTTTTACACTGGCATAGACATTAACACCAGAAGACACTAAGAAAACCTAATCCAAATGGCAGGGCTTGGTAAAAATTAATTACGGTTAAGACTTCTGGAAACTTAAAGTAAAAGGTATTCCTGTACCAATATGTAAAATGCTATGAAAAATAAAATAAATACAACACCTGAAAAAATCAACTTGTCCCCAGAAAGTGCCCAGAATGATGTAAATATAAATAATCCTGGCCTGACTGCTTTGTAAAAGAAAAAGTTGAGGGTCTCTTAATTTCCACGGGCAGCAGAACCTGAGGGAATGAAAGAACAGCTCTACCCTGGCCAGAGGAGCAGGCTGGCTCAAACATCACCAGTTTCTACAGACTATTTGTTCATCCTAATTACATTTGGATTTCCCTTGTGAACTTCTTCTGAACAGCTAAAAAAGGTATCTTTGTGCTTGAACTTACTTTCCAGGGTTGTATCAGCCAGGGCTGAGGCTCTCATGACATCATTACTATAACCTGCATAAAAACTGCATTACAAAGCAATTCACGTATTCCTGCAAAAAAGGAACAGCACTGAAATGCTAACAAGAAGAACTTCTAAGTAAGACTGGTCAGGAAATATTTTTTGTTCCAGTGAACTTTTTTTTCTTTACTCCTTTTTAATTTTCCATGGAAAAGTGACAGCCCACATGTTGAATTATTTTTCATTGGGGTTTTTGTTTTTCACCACCGGTTTGATGAAAAGCTTTTTTCATTAAAGAAGACATGTAAGCTTTCTTGGAAAAAAAAAGAAAACTTCAATTTGGAAGAAGTATTTTTTAACATAATGCTATCTTGTGATCATTTTAATATCTGATTACAAGTCTAAAGTAATCAAACTACCATGGCATACCTCTCAAATAATACAAATGAATACACAAAGTGTTTTGTCTTTCACAAATATTACTGCAAGTAGTACTCAATCATTCAAATGCGGATGCAACGTGAGCACAAAAGCAGATTTTTGGCTGCTATCAATCAGCACAATTTCAGGAAAGTTTATGGAGCTACACACATTTAGGCTAGATTAAAATCTGCCCTCAAGGTTGAACACAGGCAAATCAAAATATGTGCTTTTTTAATTCAGTTACCCTGAAGAGAAAAAACATTTCCTCCCTTTGATCCTATTAAGCAAATGTGGTCCAAAAGAACAGAATATTACATTCTTCAGCAGAAAGTTTCACTGATTAAATAGCATTGGAGTCAGAGCTGAAACTCTCACTGACTTTGCAACTCCAAAGTGGCCATTTTTAACCTTTTAGAGTACCTACTTAGTTACCACGTCAATATGCCCCTTTCTTACCCGTAGATAATGCAGCCAAAAGAGAAGAAAACAAAATAAACAGAGTACAGGTAGAAACAAAAGGCAGTTAAACACTCACTCTTGGTGTTACTGGGCTGGTCAGGAAATTAAAGCATTGGTACAGGCATTAAAGGGGTGAATACACAGGGAGAGGGGTCAAGGCTTGAGTGGCTTCCTCTTCCTTGGCACTGGAAAGCCAAAACAACCATGTATCACTGATCCAGCTCCAGATGCTGGCTGGTAACGTGGAAACGTAAGAGAAAATAGCATTTCTTAGCAAGAAGTTAGAGAAAACACGAAAGAATTATTATTTGGGGTGATTCACAGATGTATTTCATAGAAAAACCTCCAAGTGAAGGAAAATTTCCTCCTTATAATCTATAAAGGACTTGCAATCAAACATATGGTTGGGAAACTTTAGGAAAGGTTAATGTTATAAGTCAACCACAGACAAATTCACAAATGCACACACATACACCCATAAATAAAACATACTTAATGCCATAAAAAGATTAATATATATATATATATATATCTCCTTATCTTGGAAAAAGTTATTCTCGTAAATCTACGGGAACAAAGTCAAATCACGAAAATGACCGGAGGAAATAAGAAATACATCCACGCTATATCACACACACCTGCTGACCAGAGGCCCAGACACCCGAGTTCACGTGTTTTAATCATTCCCTTGGCTCTGATCCCACACTGGGACTGAGTAGAACAGACATCTGTCAGCAGGTAAATGCGAGCTGCACAACCCAGCATGACGCAGCCACCCTCCTGCTCAGGCAGGAAAAGCCTCTTCCTCAGCAGCTTCCCTTACAAAATTCAGCCACATCCTAACTTCTGGAGCTGCAATGAGCCTGCATCCTTTTCCACTCCTTTCCAGTATCAGACACACAGATGGCTTTGCAGGACACTCATATTCCTGACCTCAGAGCAGGGTTGGAATCCCAAGGGAGTAGGTGATAAACAGGATGCAATGGGGGGCTCTAGGACCTGCAGAAGGCAAATCCAACCATCTCACATTGGCTCCCAGTTCACTCTTTGACACCCCAATGTCATTCCTCTTGAGTCTTCCAGAACAGCTTCCATTCTGGACTTCCTTCTTTTACTTTGAAATCATCCTGGGCTCATACCTCACCAACATTTCTTTCTCTTTTTCCATTCTCTGCCTTGGGAAGACCCAGGAGCAAGTCCTCCTTTCTCTCCATCCCAATCAGGTTCATATATCCCCTCCAAAAGCAAGGAGATGACATGCTGCCCAAATGTCCAACACCGGCTTTGTGCAGCTGCCTGCTGTCCAAGCAGCAAGATTTATATGAAATATAGTGAAAATGTGTTGATATTTACTGAAATAGCATCCAGAGGATACTTTGGGGTATAATATCAAATGAAAAAGCTCTGTCTCTGTTAACAAAAGCATGCCCCATCTTTAGAACTCGCCCCTTTCTTTGGTCATAGTGTCCCACTGCCCCTTCCCCTTGTTTCTGCCAAACAGCAGCAAATGCTTGTACTGTAAAAACCACAGTGGAAAAGCACTTCATGGACATCACAGATCCCAGCAGAGACATCAACAGCAAAATTAGCTCATATTTGGTGGGGGTTAGTTTTGAAAGGAGGAAAAAAAAACAATCTTGGACAGGAACCACTAGTATAGGTGGTTCAAATTTTTGTACTGCTTCAGAAAAGTAACTTAATCACCTCCCCATCTCAGTCACCCTGCTGTTACATGCAGATAACAATCCTTCCCGTATCTGATCTTGATGGAGACTTCTAAATGCTGCTATAATAAAGCCCAGACAGCCCGTTGTGAGTATCTTGACTCATGTCCATAGTGTAACCTATTTTCCCCTATGAGAAGCCTTGGCACACTGGCAGACCTTGCCTTCAAAACAAAAACCTGAAAAGTTCATCTAGATATGAATCTCCCAAGTGCAACAGTTATTGCTTATTTAAAGAGGGTCTCTTACTGCACCTTCCTGGGATGTGTACTCCAAAACAAGCTCCACTAAAAATCCCCATTGCTAGCAGCAACATGGAATTTTGCTACATGAAGGTTTACTAGCTATAAAAATTTGGCAAAATAAACACAGACATCCCTATAATCAGGAACTTTTATTTTCTTCCCTGCTTGCTCTGGTTTTCTGTGTAAAAGCAATTATAAAGTAGAAGTCTCAGTGATGATTTTACTGATCAGCTGGAGAAATTTAGATAAATTTGGCTTTTCATGGACTGCAGCTGTTGTTCTTTTTCAGTGCCTTGATGCAATTAATCATTCCAATGTGCTGGCTTAGGAATGCTACTCCAGTTTTCCTCTACCTTCTATCATTAATCCTAACAGTATGAATCCAATTGCAAATGTTTGTTTCGTCTGTAGCATCCCACTTTTCTCCCCTCTGGTGGTTGCAGTGGTAGGGAGCTGTGATGGGGAATCAGCTGCCATCTCTCTCTGCAGCCTTCACATGCTTTCTGCAACAAACTGAAGATTTTTCCCAATCTTGGCCAAAAGGTTTCTGGGATGAACAGTGCCAAGGCAGGGCATCCAACTCACGGCAGACACTTTGGTTATGTGTTGTGAATGACCCACAATATAAGGGAGAGAGAGAAAATCCAAACCTGGCAATTAAAGTAATCCTCCCCCACCCCCCCAAAAAAAGAAAAAAAAAAAAAAAAGAAAAAAAAAAAAAGCAAAACCCAAGCAAAAAAACCACCAATAGTAAAATTTTAAAGCTCAATTAAAAAAGAGTGGCCTGAGAGTCAAAAGCTAGCAAATGAAATAGAATTTTAATGAACTTGCTCATAATTGAGAATATTAATGAGGAAAAATATCTGGTGAAATGGCACTGCCTGATCCAAATTCAACAATAATTCATTATTAAAGATGATATCTAATGACCATCTAGACAAACCTCTAAGGAATAAAAGCAAAGGCCCAACTCCTCCCAGAGAGTTTCTGTTACTATTTTATTTCCTGTTATATGATTCATTTCGTGGGTCATTGCAAGGGTTCATGTCCATTTGAGAAGTTCAGTTATCATTCTCAGTACTGCATTTCTTGATGTGCAGGAAATGGGCTTTATTTTCTTTTCTGGAAAACCTGATAGTTGCAATCAGTTGTTCACAAAGGCTTCACAGATTTGTGTGTAATCACAAGCCAAATATTTGTGGCTTTTCTAAAACACCAGTCTAATATCCCCCAGCCTGTAATCCCCATAACATTAGCTAGAATTTTTACCTTCTCTAAGCAAAATTTGGGTCTTTATTGAGCACAGGACTATCTTGAAGACTGCACTTTTAACTTCCATGTCCTTCCAAGTTTTCCCATGAGAGGGAAAGCAAGCCTTAAATGATTTTTCAAGTTTTAAAATTCAAGCCTAGATTTGGAACTGGAAAGAACTTCATGTAGATTTAAAAATAGCTTAAAACCCTTTTCAACTCATTATCTTAAACTCACACACTAATTCCCAATAAGAAGAAATACAGAAACACTTTACAAACATTGTTCTCAAGGTGTTAAGTGGCCTGGGCAGATGCAGAAGGAAAGGGAAAATTCACTGGAAAGATTTTGAGCAGTCGTGAAAGCAGAAATTCAGATAGTTTGGATCAGCTTCAGATAAAAATTAATTAAGTGAGCTGGAGCACAGGAAAGAAAACTATCTTAGTACAAGGGATTGATATGAAGGAAACTTCCCCAGCATTAACAGAGCCTGGTATGGGAAGTCCACCTTCCTATCTATTCAATGCAGCTGAAGCTGAGCAGGTGGTGTGTGAACTTCTGAGCACTCAACATGGAGCACTGAGGGTTTTCAGGATTCTCCTTCACCTTCCTTCTGCCCTCGACAATCCTCGTGGGTCACTTACAACTCAGGTTATTCTGTGATTTTATAAATGAGTCTATTCCAGGAGGGCTAGATGCAATAGAGCATCTTAAATACTTAACTCCACAGGTTCTCATGGGATTTCACTTTTCGACTAGTGCTGCTGTTAGCATCAGCTACTTTATTCTCCAAATAATAAGAATAAATAAATAAATGTCTGTGAGCAATAAAATGTGCGAAATCTGGTTTGGTTTATCATGGTCAGGTTCCCTTGTGTTTTGGAATATGTATGCTCTGAATCAGGTTCCATCCAGTTTGGGGGTATTGTTGAAGGTTCTTTCACATGGAACCTCTGGGATTTCACACACAGTGAGCTCAAACCACAGTTTTTTCTCCGGTGGACACACATATAAAGTTTCTCTCCTCTACCTTACTGCCTATTTTTTACAAGACACATTGGAATAATGTAACTTTGAGGCTTCTTTCTGCTATATTTAACTGAAATTAGAGCCTACTAGGCTCTAAATTGAAGGACAGAAAGAGGTACTTGTTCTGAGACAGTTGGTCTTGGATCTTCAAGTCAGGACCAAGCTGTACTCAGAGGCTGGCACATTTCAAAATGCCTTTCCTGAAGGGACACTGAGCAAGAAAAACTGGTGGTGGGTCAGAGACCTTTGCTTCACCCACTGCACTCCACTAACACCGAGACAGGCGCTGGGGAAAGCATGAATCCTGTGAAAACAGTCCAGAGTAAACTGTGTTTGCTCAGTCCAGTGAAATATCTCACTCCCACCGCAAAGACTGCAGCAAGTGCACACACAAAGGGTCACAGCCCAGCTCACAGCTGGCAAGGTATTGCTCTCTACTTGTGCTCAAAAGCCAGCCTTCCCTTTGAAAACAAAGGCTGCAGCCTCACAGGAGAGCTGAAATCCATCAGTGGGACTTCTGCCCAGGCAAGGATTGCAGGCTTGGTCTGTGCCCTGTAGGTGAGTGATCCTACACCAGCTCCCTTCCAGCATTCCCGTTTCCAAGGCACAAGGATATGAAATGGGGGAAAAAAAGGAAAAAACAAACAACCCTTGCAGGTGCAGGGAGTGGCTTTTCAGCTCTGTGTTGCTCTAAAAGCACTTCATAAAGGAGGCCGAAAGAAGCGACACACGCTTTTGTTCATTTAAAATATTCTCAGTGGTGTTATCCAACCACCAGCTGAGGAGGTGCAGAGACTGTCAGTCAGACTGGGCCTGCTAAACCTAGTCTTAAGTCTAAGTGGGATAGCTTTCCCCCACGTGTTCTTATGCTAAATTCCATATGCTATTTCTCCTTAGAATTAGTGTGAAATATTTCTAGTGCTTGTTATTTAAAAATCCGTACCTGCAGGTTGTTGGGGTTAAGTGAGACAGTTGTTACGGGAAGGAAAAAACTGGTCATCGAGAATTCAGCAATAGAGAAAAGCTTTAGCTGGAGGATTATATGTCATTTATACATTGTTTGAGACCTTGTTTATGTCACCACTGATATAAAAGGCCAAACCATAAATACTATTGATAAATACCAATAGAATAGGAGTCAGTCACATGAAGTTCTCTTCCAGACAGGGTCTCAAATGATGGATGGTGTCACTGGGACATTCTGGAGATAATGATTTCTCCAAGTCATGGTGTTAGCCTATGTATCCTCAGAATACAGAAAACCCAACCACCAAACAACAGTAGACTTCTGCAGTAACAGAGATTATGCTCAACTTTAATCCTGAACTTACTTTTTGGTTTCAGAACTCACTCAAAACATCACTCAAGAATAAAATACCAAGGGAGACAGCAGATGGAATCTCAGCCTCAATCCGCACCGAAGCCAGTACTAAACAAGGATCTTCACAACATTGCCAAAACAAACCTTTCTGTGGCCACGGAAAAAAAGTGATCAAGCATATTTGATATGTGTGATAACCTCCCCAAACAACAGCACAAAAATGCATTGCTAAGGGTAATTTTATTCACAGATTCAGGGTAATTGAAATATGCAGCCTCTGCTCAGCAGTGACTGGGAAGTGTTGATTCAAAGGACTGTCTAAAACTAGACAAATGCAGTAAGTTGTAATTTTTTCTTACCAACAGTTTAAGTTCTTCCTGTCTAAATAGTTCTGACCATCCACTCAGGGTGCAGAGTTAGTACTGCATGAGCTAGACAAATCCAAACACAGGTAAAAAAAAAAGCTACTCATCAGAGTAGAGATATTTTGAATACAGCTCAGGATTGATGTCCTTTAATCATTAGATAAGTGTTTGTAAACAGGGAGCAGGCTTGCAATTTTCAGGACCAGCTAAGAAATAGGAAGGGATTATTAAATCAAATAATTTACTAGAAAAAAAATACATATTGATTGAGCAGCTCTGATAATGTCAAAGATGACCTTTGCTCCTTTCTCAGGTGGATTTGATTATTAAACCCCAGATAACGTCACTTTTAGCAGCTAGGAGGGAGAAGCACAAAATCCGGAAATTTCTAATAATTCTTTGTTTCTGACTTGCTCCTTGTTTCTAGCTAGGCAGTAGACCTGTGCACATGTAACCAGCCACACAGCCAGTGGAGCAATGATTTTCCACCTGGCACAGGGACAGGGGTGAGATTTATCTTGTTGGTGTATGGAGACTGCTGTGGGGAGAACCTGACTTGGCTAGCATGAATGAAAACCACTGCAGTTCACTGCATTCCAAAAACACCTTTCAGTTGCTAAATTACTGAATAAATAGTTCAGTGATGCTTCAGGTGTCCCTGCCAACAACCCAGTGCACCTTGATTCTTATCATCAACTTGTCTTCATCGTGCAGAATCTCCTTCTGTAAGCAAAGGCAGGAAGGAGTATGCAGAAGCTATTAGGAAAAGTGTTTGCTGCTTCCCTGGTCATGGACAAGGTGCCTGGAAAACACATTTTGTCTATTCCAAACCTTCTTGTGGTTAATGCATTGTTTGTTCCCCAAAGGAAAGATATGAACATACCTCAGCCAACACCAAGATTATGGGATGTTCATTTGAGCATCCTCCATTCAAGATCTGTTGAAGTTCCTTGTGCACTACGGTCATGTAGGTAGACTACTTGTAGATCCTGAATGAATTACTTGATTTGGGGCTTCATGCCTAATTCTAACTTCTGAGAGAAAGGACAGCAAAGAAAGTCAGGTAGTAAAACTATTTTTAATGTAAGAAAACACCTTTGGTTTTTTTGTGAGAACAGTGAACGTCTCTACCTACTAAGTACAACAGAAAATGTCCAAAACCAGTGAAGAGCACTGGGCACAACACTGGGAATAGCTGTAATGCTCCTCTAGGGGTTGACTAAGCACGTAGGACTTCAGTAGTTCTACTAGGAAACAGACACAAAGCACAGATTTATGTATTTTATGTTTCTGAGGACTCTAAAATATAGTAAATTAGATTATTTCCTCTTTTTTTTAGATTAAAAAAAAAAACTACCTCATTTCTACTGATTTCTGCTGTAAGCCACCATGTTTCTCTCTCATTCATGGTCCCTTTACAAAAGCACATGAAAACATACAGGTGTGGCTGTTGCAAAGCCTTCTGAATCAAGAGCCTAATTTAAAATTCTCCTTTCTAGCAGCACTCACATTTAGCAAGATGACTTCAAGCAGAAGGAGATGGGCCACATCTGAGCAATGCTCAAGGTTAAATGCATATACTCCAGAAGACTACACTCAAAGGAAGGAAAGAAAGAAAGAAAACAATGAAAATGAAGCAGGGCCTCAGGAGAGCTCGGAGGTGAACAAAGAGGAGGTGAGGGTTTACAAATACTTTAATGCAGCATAGGTTGGCACTGCAAAGCCATGTCCTGTATCAGCACAGCCTGCCTCGATTTAAAAGCAGGCAACGTTCACATTGCCAGAGCAGAAAACATTCTTTTTCATGGGAAAAGTGATTGTTGATGCTGGCAATTGACTGAGGCTTATAGCCAAGGGTTTAACATGGCAGCATTCTTTTGCCTTAAGTGGATTCTTGGACCCCTACTCTGTTGCAAAAGAGGTCCGTGTGGAATATGTGCTCTCCAGCCTAAAAATTGAGCTCTCCTCCCTCCTCTGTCACAGGCAGCACCACAGACTCTTGCTTAGCTGGTTTACTAGCTGGGCTACAGCTTCAGCTCCTATCAGAATTCCATCACCTGAAATGAAAGTGTTAACACATACTTGGAAGCAAGGCTTGTGTTTTGTTATCTTTTTGCCGGGTGAATTCTCAGTTAAGAACTGAATGTATTACAGAGAAGGAAAAGGCCACTTGGCCTAATAAACTTTCCCCCCCTTTGAGGTTAAGCTGGACACCACCTCCTCCAGTTCCCCCCTTTCTGTAGAAATAAAATATGCTTCCTTTTCTCCTGAACTCACTTAGAAAAGCTTGATTTAAGGGACCTAACTTGGCAACACTTTCCACATATCTGTTACTCGAGGAGCACGCAGGCAATGGGCCAAACACAGAGCTTGTGTGATGGGCACGACCCTCCCTGCCTGCTGAAGGAGCTGTACCCCTTTTGCCTGGGTTTAATTTGCTCCAGCCTGCCCATGGCTACAGAAGAGAGCTGGGGATGAGCTGCGTTCCCAGCTCTGCCAGAGGTTTGCCACAAGGCCTAAGGGAAAACGACCTCTTGGCTTTGTTCTGCCTCAGTTTACGCCGGCTCTGAGCTACTCATCTCCTCCAAGGGAGCTCTGTGAAGTTGAATTAACAATGGAAACAGCTAAGCCCTCCAGAAGACGGGCAAGAAATACCAAAGGGGCAGTTTAAAAATCAGGGCAGCTAAATAAAAAACTCTGCCTTGCAGAGACTTATTAGAAGGGGAGGATGTTTAAAATCAGATTAAGTTCTGGACCAAATTCTGCAGACTCAACTTTTACAAGTACAAACTGTTTCAATGAAATCCAGGGGAATATTAACACAAATAAGAATATGCCTGTGCATGAATGTGCTTACATTCATGCACAGGCTCTGCATGACTGCTCCTGACTACCTAGAGTGCAATTACAGAAATCAAATTGGTAGAATGAGATCCTGAGAAGAAAACTTGGTATAAGTGTGTTTACTGGTAGTGTTTTGGTCCTCTGATTAATGCAGAAAGCAGAGCAGCTAAAAACCTCTACTGCCAGCAGTTTCAGAACCTGACAGGACTGATCCTTTCCCCCCAGCTTATCAATTCAGATGATTCTCTCTTAAAAAGGAAAAAAGTGAGACTGGTTCGACACTTTTTCACCAACAGTGAGAGGCATCTCAGATGTGCCCACCAAGAGAGGAGCAACTGTGCCAAGCAATTCTCCTCCTGAACACTCCACTGTGAGTCTGTCCTTAATAGAGCCACCAATGGAACATGCCCTTACCTCTATCACACATAAAATCCCCTCTATGGCTAAACATCACCGCTTTGGACATGGGGTCAGGCCCCAACTGTCATAATTCACAGATGGTTAAAAACATGGGGGGGGAAATAATAATAATAATAATAAAAAGACCAGCTGAAGAGTTTTGTCCAGCAAAAACAAAGCAAAACCAAACATATTTGCTTTTCAGCCCCCCTAAATAGGAGGAAGAATGCCTGCCCAGATCCAGCACTGCTCTGCTTTGCATGCTGTCTCCCCTTGCAGGGGGACCACATCCATCATTCCTGCTTGCTTTGGCAGCACCCTGCCTCAGGTGCTGGGATTTCTCTTGTCTAACTCACAGCACTGGCTGGTAGTAAAGTGGTGTTTGGACAACACCATCCTGCTCATTGTCACGTTCATTCACAGTGTGGTGAAGTCAAACCCATTGTGAACAGACTAAAAGTCATTTCAACTGTCAGCAGGAGGATTTACACAACTTGTTTCTTTTGCTCAAATTGTGACTGCAGGGTAAAAGCAGCTGTTCAGCCAGTAGCAGCATTAGCTCTTTTCAAACAGAGCAAGAGGGAGGGGGGGGAAGGAGAGGTTAAAGAAAAATAAGTCCTGTAAAACATTTCTTTTAGTTGAAGCCAAATAGATATTCACCGTAAATCCAAGAGACCAGCTTCCCTGTTTTTTGGTTTGTTTTTTTTTTTTTTTCCGGCACTCCCCCCACCTAGCAGAGCTCCATCCCCACAGGTGGCAGATATTGGACCCTGCGCATCTCCAGCAGCCCCTCACTGGCGGTCTCAGACTGCCCTCTGCAGTCTGCTCAACCACCCAGCTCGGCGGCTGATCTTCGGGCTAAAGACCTGCCAAAGCTGTCAGAACTTGTGACATATTGAAGACACCAGAGCGTCACGTATCAGGCAGATAAGCCACTGACGCTGAGCCCTGCGCTCAGGGGAGCGGATGGCTCGGGGAGCTTCTCTCAGCAGGGACTTCTCCAGTACAAGAGGCGATCTTTGCGATCATTGTGCGCCACCGTTTCTCCCCGCTGACGGATTCCTCCCTCATCCTTCGAAAAGCTGGGGGAAAAGAGCGTGGATCATGGCTGACCTTGGCGAAGAAAAACGCCCTGAAGAAGAAATGAGTCGCCTCCTCAGCGTTCGCTCCCTCACCTGCACCCCTCTGTCTTTTCCCTACACTTTGGATGCAAGCACAGCTGATATTTTTTAAGCAAGTGTTTATTCTGTCCCTAATTACTCACACCCAGATACCTTCAGGATAAACTTGGTGTTTAAGAGATGGCAAATGTTTGCCTTGACCTTTAACGTAGATGGCTTTGAGGAGGTATTTCCGTGTCCCCTGATATTCCCTCCCCGTGCTTGCTTCCTGCAGTATCAGCTTATTCCTAGGTGGCACAGAGGGAGGGTGGCAGGTAAGAGAGGAAAGATACCTGATGATTTTCATTTTTAAGAAGAAGGGGGGGAAAGACCACATATCCTACAACACAGATTTATTGCAGGCAGCAAAATGTCCCTGAATTGGCCCTCATGAAAATTTAGTGAGGAGAAAATCCTGTAAAACCAAGCCCAAAGTACCACAGGCCATAAGCAAAAGGAGGAGAAAAAAAAAAAAAGCCAACACGTGTGTGTGCATTTCTGTGTGTATAAATATACACGCCATGTCTTCATTAAACTCAGATAAAGTTTGTACACCTTCCCCATCGTGGTTGGCAAGAGCTCATGTCCCAGAAGAATGACTTTAATCTCATTTCAGACTCAATAATATAGTGCCAGATGTTCTTGGAAATCTATTTTGCCCCTGTACATTGTGCAATTAACCTTTCAGTTTCCCAGAGATCAAATTAGAGCTGTGGAAATGCTTCCAAAGCCCTCTCTTAATGAGAGAAGCATGGGGTGTCTGAACCAACTACTGAGCCATTTTTCCAGCCCTCTGCTCCTTTGGACATGCCAGGAAGGATGTCAGGTCAGCCAGAGATGCCATTGTTTCACTTGCAGGGGGAAAAATATAAATAGTCCAGGCAAAAAAGAATTTTATCAAGTTTCTGAAGTCAGGGCTTGAGAATAAGAAGTGTAACTTAGAGGATTACGTATCCTTTGATTACAGAAATTTCGTACAAATTATCGACATATTTTTGCAGAAATGGAAAACACAGCACTTCACCCAGAGACAAAGATGCTGGTAAGCCCCTGACCTAAAAATTGTTAACCTCAGTATCCATTCAGAGTCTGAGTGGACTTTTAGTTCTAGCTGAATTTTTGATTCAGCTTCGATTGAAACTTTGATTTCTGTTTTACCCAGGCCTTTTTCAAGTCTAGAGTCTCTTTTGCATCTTTTTTGAGCATGAAATTACAAGGAAGCTGCTAGAAATGATAAATGTAAATGGGTTCAAAATTAAGTAAAACAATTTTTCCTACAGTGCCCAGAAGCAAACATTGAACCTGAGATAGGAGAGATTTAAAAAAACCCTAACAAGTACTTCTTAGGCAACCCAACACATTAAATCTCTCCATCATCCCCTTAATTCCATCCTCTGGCATTTGCAGCCAGCCACAGGAAAAGCTAGAAAGCAAACAGAAAAGTAGCAGCAGCTCAAGAGCACATAAAAGGTTGCTAGGTCTTAGGGTTTTATTTACTCACAGGTACTGGCAGGATGTTATCCCTGTGTCTTGAGACAAGGAAAAGTGTTTGTTTGTTTTAGCAAATATCTGTTGGCACTGAAATACTGACATAGCAGAACCTGTTTAAATTAAGAACTTCCAATGTAGGGACACATCAATAGAATATGATCTGTGCATTAGGCATAAAGAGAACTTTAAATTTAGCTTAAACCCAAAGTGAATTAGATAAAATAAAAGAGTTTGAGCAGGAGGAAACGAACTTTTCAATTACAAGATGGCTTTCAGGCATGTGTGCTCCTGTTTATTTATGAAGCTGCTACTATTGTTTTAATGTAAACAGGATTCAAAGTCCACTGGCAGCTAGAAGGGGCCAGTTGAAATGATTTGAAAGAAAGCTCCTTAGAAAAGTGCTGTTCTATTCATGGAAGCAGTTCCTGCATCATGACCGAAGTGCTATTGAAAAAATAAACAAATGTTTTTATTACAAGATGATAAAAGGGTTTGAATAGAAAAGCTGGCCAGATATGAAAACAAACTTTCACATATGAGGGCTTTTGATGCACATGATTTACTCTGATGACAACAGGCCACGCTGAGAAGTGCTGAAAGCTTATTAATATTATACAAAAAGACTTTTGTTTATCATTTGCTGGCCTGCATGGGAGTTGCAACAAGCAACCAGCAACATGGTTGGTGTCCTGACTTTAGAGCTGTGTAACGGGGCAAGATTTAGAAAAATCCTGCTGGAGTGCACCATTGGAATAAAGCTCTCTTTCAAAGTCAAAGGAACAATGCTGCTAATGACACAAACACAGCTCAGAGGTTTGACACTTGGAAGGTTCAGCTCATCAGCACCCAAGTGAGTCAATTTTAATTTTGGCCCCAGAGGAAACGTTGCATTTCCCAGTTCAGAGCCCAGCTGTATTGATTTACTGCCCAATGCACCTTTTCTTCCCCCTCGTGCTCCTGTGGCAGAATTTGGTATCGAGCTATTCTCATTTGAGAACTCAGTTTTAACTGACTGAGAATGGAGCCACTGCAGGGAGGACATAACACGAGTTTCTCATGTCCAAACTGGAGACAGGATGTCTGTGCCTGCCCCACATATATCCCAGCCTGAGGATGCCATGGGCTAAAATCCCAAGTGGGTTCAAGAAAAAAATGGTGCTTTGGTGGATGCCCTCAGGCCTGTGTTCATCCAGTTTCTACAAATACAATTCACAGGAAGAGATAACAGTTGTGTTCCTTTTTTGGGGGAAAAAAAACCAAAACAAAACAAAACCAACACCCAATAATTTCTAGAATCAAGGGCTTCAGTTCACATTTTGATCACTGAAAAATACTATTAATTATACTCTAAAAACTCTTTAGTTCCTACAGGAGAATGACACCAGCCTAGACACTACAGTGCTCACTGCAAAATTTAAAGCCTCTCAAAATTAATCTCCTTTTATATTTGCTAAAGCACTCAATAGGAAGAGGAAGCCTTCTGTCAACTAGAGCATTGGTGATAAAGTGCAGCTTCACTTCCTTTCCCCTTTCCCAGATGGAGAGTATTGAGTATTCAACCAAGCATTGGAAATCCTCAGACTGGTACCTACACTGTTTATGATCAGACAAGTAGGAAGGATCTTCACTGACACTCTTTTAGAGCAGTTTAGGGCTTTTAGAGCACTTTCCTGAGCTGAAAGTCTCCCAATATTAGTCACAGCAACAATTCATTGACTAATTATTTATTTTCCTGACGGATAAAGTTGTGCGCAAGGCTTTAAAGGGGGGGAGGAACCCAGCAAGCAAAAACTTCAAGTAACAAAAAAAAAAGAGCTTCAAAAAGTCTCTTTTTTTCACTAAAATCTTTGTGTTCCTTTTTTTTTTTTTTTTCCCAACAAATCTTCAAAAAGTCTGCCTAATACAAAACATCAGTTCCCTTGGCCACCTAATTCTACCACAGGCATCAGCAAGACCACCAGCTGAAGCCAGTCTGTGAAACACCTCCCAGATAAAGCTGGAACCCTGGGAAGGCACCTGCCTGAGGCCACACTACCATCCAGTCCCACCCAAGCCACCGTTCAGGAGCTTGGATCCACATCTCAGGAGCAGCCAAGGCACCTACAGTGTGAAAACTTAGCAGTCCTTGTTCAAATAAGAGCTGCGATCTGGCAAAACACTAGCAGGCTCTCACAAAGCATTTCTGTTCACAGCCCATAAAATTATGCTCATCTGTGACTAATGGGGGATTCTTTTGCTAAATGTAATAAACACGTCAACATTTAAGAGTATTACAACCATTTCAAAAGGAGAGGAAGAGAGCGGACAATTAAAAAACAAGGGAAAGGGGCATGTTCTGTGCAAGATGTGAAATAATGCTGAAATAGTGCTACATCCTGTCATGCAAGAGGCCAAAGTGGCTCACGGAAGGAGTTTCCCACCCAAAAATACCCTGTCAGGGAAGCCATGTGACTGCATGTCTTCCAGCTGGTACAGACATAGTAATAAGGTGAGCAGGAGAGATTCAGACCCTGCCATGAGCGTGGTGGGGCTAATTGACGGAAGATGCAGAGCTGTGAATAATATGGGAATGATTATTCAACAATGCCATGGCCCTAAGATTGGATAGATTGTTCAGGAGATCTAAGATACTTTTCAATAAGTGCTGGACACCAAATTTGCTGCTATTTGAGAGGAAGATTCCTACTTTTTCTGGTGAACACCAGGTCAGCTAAAGAAAAGTGTTCATTAGTAAATAAAGTGCAGGCAAGTTTAATTACAAGATTTCCCCATCTGCTTGAGAAATATATATTTGTACAAGGATCCAAGACACCTGACTGACTCCTCCTATGCTAGGATTGTCTAAGCATATGATGGTGGTATTCAAAGCTATTAAAAAAATTGAACAAATACTGTCAAGTTGATAGACTCCTTGAACTAAGAAATGAGTTCTTTTGAGAAATCCCAGCCTGGACAGTCAGATCCAGCACAGGCATCGTATACAATGGAGATACATTCCCAGTACAACAGGAAAGCCCCGTGATCTTTCTCCTTACACAGGAAATTATTAAAATGTGGAACAAATTAGTTCTATGTAAATGATGTAAAACCTGAAAGAATAGTCTAGAGAAAAATAAGGGAGGAAAAAGAACACCCATTTACACATGCTTCAGTCCTGGAGCCGCTGAAGTAACATTAAGTTTGATCTCTCTGAAAGGGATGGGGCCATCCAGTGCAGCAGATATTGCTGGTAGTAAAGTTTTAAAGCATTGCTGCTAAATTCACCAAGATCAAGTTTCTAAACCTATATGTCTTAGAGATGCTATCTGTCCTTAATTAACAATTAAGAATTGTAGTTAACAGTTTCACTCCATCAATTACACCTCTTTTTTTTCCTGTCACAGATGGATTGCACAGGCATCACTCAAACATTACAATTATTTATATTCTGTAATTTAAACAGTTTCCATCAAGATCCCTGACTGCAGCTGGTTAGTAGTTCATCTCTGTAAGTGACATTGGAAGTCTGACCAATTTCAATTGGATGGAAATACTCAGGTTAAAGATCTGAAGTTTTCTCCCTTTGAACAACTTTGGATATTCATTTAGATTTGCTGTTTCTGAGAATATTTGGCCATAATCATCTCCTGGTAGGAACAATAATCTGAATTATTATAAAAGGGACATAAACTACTGTTTTTTGAGAATTCAGACAAGTATTTGTAGATTTTTTCATCTGAGTTTATGATATTTCTAAGAATGTTATTTGTCTTTGTTTGATTAGGAAGTTCTGCAACCTCAGAACAAAAGGAAATAGGGAACAAAATATTTGCATCAACTACATTCAATAAACTAGCAGACTCAACTGGTATTTTATCAACTTTCTACTGACATTTTTGCCTTTGTTTTTTCACAATGTCAACTGAAAATAAACTGTAACTCCATAAAGAATAAAAAAAATTACAACCTACTCTTGGTTATCCACAGATCAAATTTTCAGACAGAGCCCATGGGGGTAGAGATGCTGTAGGTTGTTCCTCATGAGCTGAAATCAGTCTGGAAGTACTCTTTGTGCTCCCTTACAGCCTGGCTATACAAATTCACCAGCTCAGGCCAATCATACAGGACCCTCTGCATTTTGTCTTGATGATAATCCTTTCTGCAGTTACATTGTTGCCCTAAGTGCTGATAGTTAAAGCTCCAGATGTGTATTGCACTGGGCAATTTTCCTTTATGCAGGTTATTCCAGCTCTCCCCAGCCCATTGCTCCCACTAACCAGGAGTTGAGCACACCTTGCTGAAAATCTCCTACATTGCTCGAATTTACAAACAGAGAAATTCAAGTGTAAAGATTCAAGCCATGCTGCCAAGAGCATCCTAGATCAGAGGACAGACCCCAAAGAAGACCATGACACTGTTTTTGTTAATCATGGCTGTGAAACCCTGCCTTAGGCTCCAGCTGCACAAGCAAGCACAATCGCTTCACACCTGACCTGAGTGCAACTGTAAGGCCCAAAAGAAAAACTGGCTCCAACAGGAGCACAGTTGAGGTCAGCTGAGATTTGTCTGCCATAAAGGTCATGAACGTGACCTTTCAATATGTTCAGTGCTCAAAGTATAAGTCTGGAAGCCCAACCCTTTTACAACTTTCCACTCCTTTGCAAAGAGCATCTTGAACCATTGTTACTCTTCCTTTTTTCTTTTTCCTGGGATGGCAGTTTAACAAATTCACATCCAGTTCCTGAGTAAGAGCACTCGCTTCTTAATTAAAAAAAAAAAATATATATATATATTCTTCTCAGCAAAACACAAACAGCCACATTCAGGACAACACAATAACTTTTTTTTTCTTTCTTTAAGCATAAAGCCTGTAGATTTTATTCTGACCTGAAACAGCATTACACTTCCCATTGTTTCTACTTCAGCTGGTACCTGAGCTTGAAATTCACGGAAAGAAACCAGAGCCCAGATGCTAACTCAGTGTAAATTCACATAATTGCAACAATACTACGTAAGTGTTGTCAAATTATAGTGGGAAAGGATAGCCCAGCATTTCCCAGTGACTTAACTGGAAGTAGAAGAGCAACACATCCCCTTAGAGCTGGGAGGAGGAGTCAGAGCTCTGCATGGTTCTTGACCCCTCCATGAAGCCAGCATTACATGGCTAGCTTTCAGGAACCGCCATGGTGCTTCATGGCACATCCCTCTCTGAGCTGCACGAACAAAGCTCCTCTTGAATATCAGGCACTGCGTCAGCTCCTGGGACTCAACAGAGAATTTGGCAAAGCTTGGCCTATCCATATGCCACCAACAAACACGGTACAAAGCCTCTGCCTAAGGCCCACCTAAAACTGGTGCCTGAAAAGCAGCTTATACCCAAGACATTTTGACAGTTCAGACTCAACAAAGAATTTATGTGGAACTATGCGCTCATTAAGAATTACCAGCTCTATTAGGGAATACATAACACAAGGAGATTTGCGTTACCACCAAATTAAAACAGTAAAAGAGATTTAACAATTAAATTTGCTTTCACTGAAAGTTTATATAAATCAAAAGCAGTGCCCAGACTTCCCATCAAGACCCACTGGTACCGTCAGCTCATGTTTCAAGTAATGATTGCAGAACAGAAATCTCCTTCAACTTCAAAGCACACAAAGTGTTGAGTATTCACTCTCTGAAAATAAACAAGGCTCCTTAAGAAGGACCATTTGAAAGCTGAGCTATAGTAATTTCTGAAAACTTAGACCATTATATTTAGCAAAATGTGAGGAAATGACAAAGGAGGTACAACTGACACCAAAGAAGGCTTCGAGCATCAGCATCTTGTTATCTGAAAGTCTCTCATACCTTTTCTGTGTAGCCTCCCATGGGCAGCTCCAGCTTTCTCTCATTCTTCTCTCCTCCTTCTGCTGTTCTGCCTCACTCCTTCCCGTCCCCAGCACGGCCACCAAACCCTGTCTGTCCCTCACATGACCTCCTGTCCCTTCTTCCTCACAGCACAGCCAGCAGACTCCAACTGATCCTCTACCAGGTAACTCACTCTTTTACCACACCCACAGCTGTGAGGGCGAGGCCGTTCCCACTCTTTGGTAATTAACACAGCTGCAATAGATCAGGAGCAAGACTGCCTTCAGCACTAAGCTTGTCATCCCACAAGGAAAGTTCTCACTTCCTTATCTAAAAGGACATAATCTTATCTGTACCTTGACAGTGGTGTAACCTTCACTTGACATTTTAACCTGGCAGTAGCCAAGTGGAACACATGAGCTTCAAGAAACTCCATCTTTCAGAGCTTGAGCAACAGACTGGACTTCTTGTAAGACTTCAGCTGCGAAGCGTTAATGATGCCATCTTTGCATACGCCATTATTGGGACTGCAGAATACTCAATTAGCTCTTTTCCCCCCCCCTTTTCTTTAATGGCATTACAGTATGATTAGTAACACAGACATCCCCACCGGCTGCATAGATTCCACTTATGCCACACAAAACCCAGAAAATTTGTAACATAAAATCTGGCATTTTGCCAGATTTCTACAGGGCATTAGTAACAAACTGGTGAAGCTCATTAAAAAAAAGAGAGAGAAACCTATAACCATTAAAAGACCATTAAGCAGCATGTCATTTTGTAAAGCTAAATAGCCCACAGTAATCAAAAGCATATGAACCCCAGCTGGGTTACCCAGCAAATTGTTTCAATTTAGGGGGGAGAATTCATCAAGAAAGATTGTTCCTAGGATTGGGTTGATTTTTCTCCTTCAGTTGTTGGCTCCACGTCCCATTATAAATTACAGTGATTGATGCACCTTGCAGACAAAGGTGAAGAGTGACCAGAATAGCCAGAACATCTGCTCAGTGCAAGGCAGCACTAACATGGAACCTCTGCAGAAAGTGGTCACTTACTGCCAGCCAGCTACACCACAAGAAACTTCTTTGATGTTTCCTTCATCATCTAAGTCGCACAAGGGATATGAATTGGCTTTTCCCATCCCTGCTGCCTGAGGAAAATGAGAGAAGTCATTTTCATCGTGGTTTGTTATGAAGAATCATTCACTAATGGGTTGTCAACCAAAGAAAACAAAACAACACTAAACAAAACGGGATGAGTCTCTAGTGATTTTAACTACCGCGCACCTCCTCTTCCAGTACAGAGATAGAGAGCCACATTTTTCCTGAATATTTAAGCAATACCTGTAACTCTTTGTTCCGAGCAACACAGCAGAGAAAGCAATATAATACCATGACCTAGACATCTGTGTTTGCCTGCTCTGTACCTGGTATGCTTTGGTGCCCGTGTATCTTCCAAAAACTGGTCCCTGGATCCCAGTTCAGCAAGGCATGGAAGCAGGCACCTAGACACAAGCATATTGCAGTATCATCTAATAGCTGCTGAAGTGGGACTGCAAGTTCTCTCTGCTTCGTACTATATAATGTAAATAACTCCTTGCTGCATCTTTTAAAGCCAGGTGATTGCCCAAACCAAAAGAGAAGGAACAAATCCATAAAATGACACAGTTCTGACACGTCTTCCATTTTCACAGGAGCAAAGTGAAAAAAAAACACAACTCAAGTTTTCTCTCAGCCTTTTTAACACAGATGAGTTTTTAAAGCCACCTCATTCTACATTGTTAGGGGATACAGGGTGATTAAAAGCCTCACTGAATTGAAAACTCCAGCTGACCTGACTGAGCACTCAAGAATAGCACATGACATCTTTATATAAAAAGTCTTTCAGAGTAATGGGACTCAGACCTTTGATCTGTCCCAGGAACTCACATTTCTAATGCTCCTGGAAGAGGTGGCAGTTTGGAAATTGTTGCATTGTGTCCAGTCACCTGTCTTGGAGTTATTCATAATACTCAAATTGTGAATTAATATTTCATATTCAGCTGCGCCCTAAAAGTTACTATTGTACCTCTAAGGCCCTGCAGCCTGGGACCTTGAAGGGTGGAGTTGCCTTGCACAGGCATTTTGAAAACCACTGCACCCAGGTTTATTCAGAGTTTTTTGCAGCATGGTATTTGTGCCACTGGCTGCATGGCCTTTGCTCAGGCAAGGACGTTTTCTTTCCTTTTTGTTTTTTGTTGTGGGGTTTGTTTTGGGTTTTTTCTTTTTCCCTTGGCTCAGAAAAGCTGTGCATTGTCATGGGGAAGCATCTGCTGCTGGAACTGCTCTGTGAGGCTCCTGCTCTCCTGGGATGGATCTGACACCATCTCGTCGCTGCATCTTGTGAAGCCGTCCCTACAGGGAACAGGTATTTCCCAGCATTTCGGGTCTGTCCTTTGTTTCAGTGGTGTGGTGAGGTCTGACATTCCATGTCTAGCGGTTAGTTACTTCCCCCCTGCCCCAATTAACATTCTTGTTCTTAATAAACCAAAGATTTTTCAATCCTATCTATTTGTATTAATTTCTTATCGGTGGAAAGGGAGCGGTGGAACACTTAGAGGAGATAACTCATTCTAGAATGTACTCCTTTTAAATTGCAATTCAATTTAAACCAAATCCAAGACATCCACAAAAAGCTTAAAGCCAGAACTCCAGCCTCACCATTCCAGAGAGTTATGACGACCTTGAGAATGTCTACAAGAGATTTTTTTAGGGCACCCAAAGGGCCTGCAGTCATCCAATGGCTGAAATGCATCATCATCATCTCCATCTAAAGGTGAAGCTGAGGATTTGTAAATCAGCAGCTTCTTGGTAAAGAAGCGTGTGCAGCCCTTTATTTAAAGTGTGTCTAACTAAATTCAGTAGACATCTCCACCAGTCTGGACAGTTTATTGACAGTTGAAGTCTACTGCTGAAGAAGACCTTTAGATGGTACATAGCTTAACTGATAATACTAAATCATAGCACTAAAAATTTTCCAGTGCACTCCCCATAAAAAGTAGCAGAACACAAATGGAAAAATCAGGTAACATCCTAAGATAGAGAGACTTGAATTACATCTGTTTCAACTGCTGGATGTGACCATTTTAAAGCATGCAGAGATAAAGTTCCTCAAATAATGTGCTCATATTAACGCTGGCTCGTGGTTTAGAATTAACCAGATACAAAGCCATGCAAGAGTTGCTCACTTTGTTCTTTGTGGTCCGATAAAGACCTGATAGAACTGAAGTTTTTACTATTAAAAAAAAGAAAAATCACACCGAGTTCTGATCATTTTCGATCAGATGTTTCTGGCTGTCCATTAGAGCGGATGCATGAACGCCTACATCTGCTTTGTAAAGATGGCACAAAACTCAACTCTCTCGCCAATGCCTTGAAGCCTCTATTCAATGCTTCAACAAAATAACAGTGTTAGAAACAACCCTGGCTTTGACTTCTGTTTTGCAAAATCAACCTCTGACAAAACAAATGGCCCCTTCAGCATCACTGCTGCTTTGTCTCACGTGGATGACAGCCCTGTGCCCACTTCCAGGGCCCTCACCACCAAAATTGCCCTTCATTTCATCTCCCCAGCAACATCCATGGCTCTTTGGAGGCATCCTGTGGCCATGTGGCTGCTGTTTTTACCTTCGCCAAGAGGGTTTTCCCTTCCCTCCATCCACTCAGGCTTTCACCAAAATCCTGGAAGCCTCAAGCCCCGTAAGGGCTCTGCCCCTGTGTCAAGTTAGTGCAGTAATATGTTCAAAAGTTATTTGTGAGGGACTTGGGTGCAGACAGTGGGAAGGACTGCTGAACTGCAAATCCTGTTTTCTTAATAAAACAGAACAACACAAGTAACCTCTATTTTGTGAAGCTTTAGCGTCTGTTTTATTAGCTATTGAGACAGACAGTGACTAAGATGTAAAAACTGCAATGAATGATTCTGAACTGCTTAAAAACTGTTATAGGAGGCGCACACTTTATGCATACACACCTGAATAACCCGGATCTTTTGCATCTGCCAGGCTGCAATGGGAATTTCATAACTATGGGTCCACTTACAGTAACTTGACTTACTGACAAGCAAAAAAACCAAACCAAACAAACAAACAAAACTAACAACAAACAACAACAAAAAAACACCTAAATAAGACAGGTGTAAGTCAAGCAAGAATAACTATTTGCAAAAATAAAAAGTAGTGGCCAACTGTTGGATAACACATCTTCAGAGGGGCACTAGAGGACATGTTAATGCTCCTGGGGCAAAAGGGACACATTATATTTGGATTAATCACACAGAAATATATCTTCTAAGATACCTGAAACAATCATTTTATATCCATAGAGGTCTTACATCTATAGCTAGATCGTAGCTGCATACTGGGTCTGGTTTGGAACCCTGACTCTAAAAGAAAGTTGTTATCCAACTGGAGAGATGGGCAAGCATTTGGGATTATTTAGTCTGAAGCGCATAAAACTCAATGGAGATGGGAAAACATTTTGAAGTCCATGGTAGGTTACTGTAAAGAAGAAGGAGTCATTTTTCATTGTATCTTTGGAGCCAGGAAACAGCCTTTATACTGCAGGAAAAAAATTACCAGGCTGGCATTGACAGTAATAAAAACAACAAAATGCAAGAGCAGAAAAACCAAGAAAGCTGCAGGGCAGCTGCTCCTGGAGATCTTTCAAGAAGAGGTCAGGCAGTCATGCCAGATGTCACAGAGTTTTTGGCAATCCTGTTTCTGAGGTAAGGAGACAAGTAGAAAATTTCCTGAACTGCTGCCCACCACTACTTACCAGGTTAGTCTGCAATCATTCAGAGAAAATGAACACAGAAAATGCTTTTGAAATGTTCTTTCCTCCTTCCCCACAGTGTATCACATGAAGTGGCTTTAATCTGAGCGTTGGCCAAAATTTAAGATTTTATTTGGACGGAACTGATTCTCGTCCTCCTTCCACAGGATGAAGCCAAGACAGTCTGTGGTATAAAACAAATCCTACAGCCAAATTAGGCCTCCAGCACACAGATTCTAGATCTGCAAATGTGATGCAAGTCCATGCATAAATCATTCTGCTGGACTTGCAGAAAGGCTTTGGTGTCTTTGCAAGACCAGGGACATGATTTCTGCTTCCTCTAACAGCACACAAATGGGTTTCCCAAGCTCATTTGAATTCTGTACATAATCAGGATGTAGCCCACAGCTCCATTGATTTGTGAGTTTTATGTTCCATAGTTGAATTTATCCCTAGGGGTTTGTCACCTAATTCATTGAACAAGCAGAGATTTTAAGATAAATCTGGGGAAAAAAAATACAGAAGAAAATAAAACTGCACAGAAAAAAATAATGAATAAGGAGAAGATGCTAGTAGTGGAAAGTGGATCAAAGAAGAGCAGACCAAAAAGATATAATATTCTCACAAAAAAAAAAAAATTAAAAGGAAGAATCAGATAGAAATTTCACTTTGGCATCTTAATACAAACAGGGCTGATGTTAAGGGATTATTTAAACAAGTCGAGAGAAGTTATCACCAGTTAATGATGAGTTTGTTGGCTTACAGGCTGTTAACACTCAAACAAACTGGTCATTAAATGTGGTTACTATTTATTTTAATGGAAATTTACTAGAGCCTGTATTTAAAGCTTTAATGGGAGGGAGAGTCGCAGCATGCACACTTGGAATCCCACAAATCCAAACATATTTGCCTGGATTTGAAAAGAAAAAAGAGAAACAAACATTTCACAGCATCAATGCCCACCTCTCCCCTAGCAATAGGATATTAGACGAGTTTGGATTCTCTGAAAGAGCTTCATATCTAATAACCACTTGAATCTTCATTATTTTGTAGTGTCATTATGCTAAGTGGTTCTGATCTGTGTCCTTTAGAAGCCCATTGCAAATCTCATTATTATTATTACACAGAAGTTTGATAAAGCTCTTCACATCAGCTCTCATGTGCCTTCATCCCCTCGGAGTTTGGTGGGGGAAAAAAAAAAAAAAAAAAAGGAGGAAAAATAAAAACAGAAATAACAACATATTAAAAGGGAAATAGAAAGAATAAAACTTCAGGCTTTTTTAGTTCATTACCTTGATAAGCTAAAATATAGCAAGTTGCTCAGGGAAAAACATGGAATTGATCCCTAATGTAAGGCTAGCCTCTAGTATACACTGACAATAAGGTATGTAGTTATAAGAAGAGAAAGCACAGTCTACTGTGGGGGGGGAAAAAAAAAAAAAAAGGCACTGTAGTAGACCTGGAGGAACAATTACACTCCTACCTCTGTAACTGACTGCCCACAAATTACTTTATCCTCTGCAGCATCCTCCCCTGTCATTTTGCCTATTTAATTTGTCTTTCCCTACACAGAGTGTAGTACTGATGTGCCTAAATTCTTCACACAGCTTCCTCTGTTCTCCCAGTTACAGAGAAAGCAGGTCAGAGTAGGAGAAGAAGTCTACTGCAAACTGCAGTGAGACCAGAAAAAGGATCAAAAGAGGGTTTGGAAGCAGTAAAAATTATCAGAAAAATCTGTTCCACGTAACGCCCCTAAAAGTCAACAAATCAGCCTCTGGAAGAATATCATTCCCCACTGGTCAGAGGGAATCACAGATTTGCCTTCAATGAGAAGCCTGAAATCCAAAGAGGTTTTAACATCCACTATATGCTTCCTCAGTGAGTAAAAACACAGGACATTCAAAAGCTCAGAGAAGTTTCTAAGAAGATTATAAGTGTCCACCTCCCAAACACAGCTTTTTCAGCTATATAACTTTCAGTTTCTGCAGTATCTCTCCTGGTCAACAGGAAAGAAGATAGAAAGAGAGGAGTCTTATAAGAAGGTCTGAAAGGCAAATATTTCTAATGTGGCCACACATTTATTAAGTTGGATCTGGTTTTTGGCAGAGCTGAGCATCCACAGCTCTAATTAAAGTCCCTATTAACTCTGGGCACTCATGACTGACAAAAGCTGAGGCTGTCAGGGAGGACAGGATCTGATTATTGGTCATGCTCGAGCCCTGTGCAGCTCCTCAGAAATCTCTGGCTGGAGCTGAGAAGTGAACTGGTGTCAGAACTGAGAACCAACCCCAGGAGCCTGCACTGCTTAGCCTGAAAGAAATTTATTTTTCTTAACTTCCCATATCTGTGATTTGCTCTTTGTCTTTCAAATATTTCTCACTTTCAACCTCCCGGGATCTCACAGCCTCCTGTCTAAAGGCTCACATGTGCCAGACCCATTGTTAATATTATTTCACAAGATATTAGGATTTCAGATGCATCTCCCTTGCCTTGTTTGCGAGAGCTTTTCAACTAAAGACTATGGACATGCCTAAACTCCTAATATTTGCTGTGATAATACCATTTAAAGGCAAGTGGGTTGGGAATGGCAGAGAATAACTGATATTTTCATTTAGCTGCTGATGTGACTGGGATTTAGAGAACAATCTGATTGATGTCTCGGCTTCATTTAAAATAAAATAATTAGGCTACTAAAATCTGGAATGTATATTTTCATTTTAACTGGTCTGTGTGCTCAGCCCAGGCTTCAAGAAAGGACATGGAACGCTACAGGAATGGAAATGAGGGATTGGAGTAGGAGAAATGATATACTGTAGATTAGAGGCAGACGAGGAAAGGATATGAAAAAGGGTCTGGCAGAATTAAAATAATCAGCAACTAAGAAGAAAAACCAAGAGTTCAAAAAAAGATGTAGAGCATTCCATTAATCATCATTCTGGGAGGTAACAGAGGGTGGACAACAATATGAGAAGAGGACTGAAGAAGCACAACTAAGAGACAGAAAGCCGTAGATATGAATAAAACAGGAATAAATTTTTTTTTTTTTTTTTTTTTGTTCCTGTTTCTAATAGCACTCTGGTCGCTGCCTAGTGGGAACAATGAAAGATTGGCTGAGGGAACAGAAGGCTCCCAGCTGCATGAAAAAGTTGTAAGATCAGACCTACAAATATATGCACAACTTAAGCAACTTAAAGCCCCAAATAAATGCACTACTAAGATATTTTGATCTTTTGCATCTCTCTATCACAGGACAAGGGCAGTTAAAACACTGGACATAAAAAACAGGCCAAGAAATTTTGGATTTGATGTCTTAATTTTGTGAAAATTCAGGCATACATCTGAGCTGTGCAAGAACTAAGAGACAGAATCACATGTGCCAGCTGGACAGCCCTAATTATACAAATACACAGACTCTGACAGCAAGAAATGCAACACAATGCACTTTTTGGAGACAAAAACAAAAAGCCTTTTGTTTATGTGAAGCCAAGACACGGTACTTTACATCTGCACACACATGGACCGCAAGACCACAGCTAAAAAGTTAATCACGGAGATCAAGCCCAGGCGTAGAGTGAGAGTGTGATAATACCCACTCCAGTGGCCAGCAGCATTGAAAAGTAATGTAAAGCTTCCAGAAGCCAGGAATCTCGGCCAACGAACAGAAAACAACTTGAAACAAAATCAAACAATATCTCCTTTGGATCTTTACAATCCCTCCCACAGTGTGAAAGCCTCATCTGACTCTGACAAGAAAGGGACTAAACGCTCCTTCTCCCCTGTACTGATTACTCCACATAACTCAGGCTCATGGTTGTGTGGTCTTTCACACCTACATTCCTCTGGAAGCCAGTCACCCATAAAATATAGTATATGAGCTGCACTGTATTAGCTGGAGAAAAATGAGGCTCTCAAAATCTGAGAGAAAGCTGGAAGAAATTTAGTCTAAGTGAATATTGCATACCCAAGGGACAGAGGTACTTGGAGGAAAATCCTGTTAAAAACAGATTGTTTTCCCCCTCTTCAGAGTCTTAACTTTTTTTTTTCCTTTCCCCAGGTTTTTTTTTTTTTTTTTCCCCTCCCTCTAATTTAAAATAAGTTTTTCATCCCCCAACCACCTCTTTCTCAGCACAGAGAGGATATTTTTGGAACATATTGTCTTGTATAACAGATACACTGAAGTGGTCTGGTTCTGTTCACACCATCAATGAAAGAAGCTGTATTTGGAGGTACTTGTGTCTGGGTGCTATTCTACAAGAAAGGTAAAGACAAACCAAGAAAGGAAAAAAAAAAAGCTATTAAAAAAATTTTAAAAATAAAACCCCAACCGTAATTCACAAGAATAATCCTAAATACAAGCCCAGAAAAGAACTGTCAGAACTAGAGGTGACAACTGTTACCCTTATAGTTTGATTTTTTTTTCTATAGCTACCTTTCTCTGGATACTAAAAAAACAAGAGTTTCCAAAGGATAAGAAGAGGAAATCTCCTCTCACCTCATAGTCTGCTTTAGTTTGTTACCAACATATCTACCCTGCCCAACCTTACAACTGCACTAAGCGCAGAGCAAGACAGTAAGTTTTTTCATGAAGGTCTCCAAATTTCTGCACTAAATAACCTTTTTGTGGTCCCTGCCACTAATAAAACTAGGTTCATTAGCTGAAAGGAATTGTAAGTAAAACAGGGATTAATGATAATGCTCCCCCTTTTGCTCCTACCTGATGCCCAAATCGTTAATCGATTTTTGGTGTTCATAGATGTATGTCATACAAGACAAATGAAAATTTACTTCCTCTCTGGCCTAACATATTTTGAATTCTCACACTATTTACTGAAAACCAACTTGTGACAGCTCAGAAAACTGTGCAGGAGGTACATCAGGAAAATTCACAACAAAAGTAAATACCACCCCTCTTCACATTAAAAAGACAGACTTTTGTGTCCTGTTGGTTAACCATTAATGGTGCATAAAAAATAAGTGATTAGGACCTTGAGAGCTGGCGTGGCTCAAATACCATATATTGATGAACCACGTTGGAATGGAAATCAGATGAAAAGTATTCCTGTAGTGGCACTTTAACCTAACTGTTGACAGATGGAGAATGGAAGCAACATAAATGCTCCCTTTTTGTGTCAGCACTATAAAAACGTCTGACTAGCCCATGAAAGATGGAGATGAAAGCTTAGGCAGCTATTAGAAACTGTGCCTCACCTCAAGCAATAACTCATTCCCCTGGTATTATGAAAATGGTTTTATTGCAGAGAGTTACTTCTCCCCCTTCTGCAAAAATTGCTGCTTATCAGCAGTGCAGACATAAAGCCAGAAACTCCCAATCTTTTAAATTCTCCTATGCAATCTCCTTCCCAATGGTCAGGAATTTCATAAAATATAACATTTGATTAAACCAGTTTGCATGCTTTTCTGAAACTGACACCATTTTCTGTAATACAGCACTTTCCAGTGTCCTGCCATTAGTGCACAGCAGCTTAGCTGCCTGTTGCATTTTATTTATCTGAGTATTAATGCTCTTCCAAACTGCCTTGATGGGAATCCAAATCTTTTGGCAGACTGAGACTGGAAATCAAAAGGAGGTACTAAAGGCAGGGAGAAATTCAAAAGCAGTGTCCAGTAAGGGGGTTGTGGTTGGGATTGGCTTTGTTGGAGTTTTTCAGAGATGCCTTTTTACGCACGATGCATTTTGGTTACAGCTTGTTTCTACTAAGCAGTCGAGTTTCACTTGAGAACAAAACAGAACCAGGTGTATTTTCAAGTAAAACGCTCACAAAATCCAAAGTATGCATGATCTCCATCATCAACACACCTGGAAGTTACGTCAGTACATCCTGAAGGGATTGCAGGCTCCCCAAGGCACAGGAATTTAGCCTGAGAAGCGAACATTTAGAGTCAGCGCAGGGCAGCAGAAGGTGTCCATATCGGACCCTGCAGTCTCCTCATCATCCCTGCAGAATGTGCAGCTGACACACCACAGCAGCTTTATCCAGATCTTGCTTGACACTCCAAAGCCACTTTTTTGGCAGCTAGTTTTGGGAATCCCTCTACAAACCTATCCTGATGGACTGGCCAAACCTAATGGGACGGCTGCAAAGAAAGAACGCAGCCCCCCTTGGTTAAAATACATTTTTATCTTTGCTTTCTTCAATGTTTTAGGAATCTGCACAGCCAAAAAATAAAAAATCCAGGCAAGCTCGGCTACAAAAGTTGCTGACAGCATGTTGTCTAGGCCAGTAAGGCTATTTCCTTCACTTTTTTTCATCAGTCATACATACAGGTGTGAAGATGTGCTTGTAAAACTAGAAGGGGAAACAGCAGCAGAAACAGGGAGGTACATCCCTGCCAAGCAACTCCAAATCACAAAATGAATAAAAAACAAGCTTGGAACAGGCCTGACAGACAGAGAAAAGGTATTTTCTCAAACTCAAAGGAAACCCTAAATGACAATTTTATGACTGTGGTAATTTTTCAAGTGACATACTACAAGAGGGCTCCCATGAAACATTTAATGCTCCCACCACACAGGGAAAAGAGTGGCTGGAGTAGTTCCTCAGCCTCTGATGGTTCCCAGCACTTTACTGCTCAGACACTGATGTGAATATCTGCAAGAAAGTGTTTACTCTGCACCTTAGGAGGATAGTTCTGAAAAGCAGATTCACTTTTCCTTCGAGGTGTCTCCAGTGTCACACTGAGACTCTCCAGAAAGAGGCTCTCATTCCCCAGATTGTGCGTGTTGGACAAGCAATGTGTTCCAATGACTACGTGGAGACACTTGCACTGCAACTTTGCTTAATTTTTTCTTAACCACTGATGTTTTTACCGAGAAGAGTAGCAGCAGTGGCACTTCATGTTTGGGGAAGCATCATTCTCATCACATGCTCAGGGATAGGACCCATCCACCCTTTTTAACTTTGATTTTACACACAGCCCTGCACTAGATTTTCCTTAAGCTGTATTTTGGCCAGCCAGGTGGCTTTTGAGTGTTCTGCAGAGAGAAAGGAGGTTCATAATCCTGTAGCATCTGTACTCAGGTTTATTTACAAAAGAGCTTAGACAACACCACTCTAATGCTCTGTGTCTTGGTGAGAGAGATGAGCACCTGCCTTGGAGCAGAGTCATTTGCTCCAAAACCGTATGGCCAGCTGAGCTAATCACTCAGCTGTGTATTTACTGCTGCAGAACTACATACTCAGAGACCGTTTGCAGAAAAATGTCATTTACCACCGTTAAAAACGCTCAAATCTTCCAGCACCTCCTTGTTAAACCACACCCTATCCCCCTTTTCATCCAAGCCTTACCAAATCTCAACACCAAAGACTGTTTTAAGGGACAAAGTTCCTGAGGGAGAGGAGAAAATATATTTTCATTGTCTATCCGTCCTAGGGTAGTAGTTGGTTTGAGTTCAGCAAGGTAACGTTAGTAAAGTCCAATAGGCTGAAACATTTATTTAAATCAAGAGGGACTTACACATTCAGCATTTGCTGAGTCTGGTACTTATTAGAGAGCTTTGCAGAGATGTTAGTCACACATACAGATTGTGCATTTTAAATTTAAAGTGACAGAGTGTGTCCGATGTTGAAAACTTTGCCACCTTGCTTGTACAGTAATGTCCGTACAGAAGATTTTTTAAAATGTGCCTCATTTGCATAACAACATTACGAGTTACACTGCTGCAGACTCCTTCAATAACAATGGGGTGCTACAGATTGACGTGATCGCTTATTATGGCTTCAAAAAATATGTAAATAACATTTAAATGGCTTCTCTCAGAGCCATTACTGTCAGTCAAATAAATACCTATATTTTGGCTTCTCGTTTTTATGTCCTTAACTAACATTATGAAATAAAAAAAAGAAACTTATATGCAAAACCCGTAACAAACAGCTATTTTCCTAACAATCTAGTTCACACTGCCAGGAAAACAACAGAACTCGGCTGCAATGCCAAAGCTGTAATTTTTGTTGCCCTGCTTGTTCTCAGTGTCATGATGATTAGGAAAAATTTTGTGTCAGGACAACCACTATTTACGGACATCAGCCCAAAAGGGATGATATACAGAACTTTATCACCAGGAGAGGAATCCCACAGTACTCTCAACAGTGCTCATCATGTAAATTTTATGTGCATTTTCATCACCAGATCTCAAGGTGATGTGGTACCAGGACCACATACCAGAGCCTGGGCTTCACCCAGCTTGCAGGAAAACAGCTCAGTGTCCATGTGTCCAATCATGGATGTCTCTGTGAGGGAGAGGCTATTTTTGAGGACTAGGTTTAAAATTAACACCACAATAAAAACATTCTTATGTCAGTCATCTTTGCTCTGCAATATATTCAAAAGCAACGTTCAACCTAATACTGATATAGAAAAAAACCCAAACACTTCACCATTTACAGAAGAAAAAAACCAATAAAAAGTAAAAAAACAAACACTTCACCATTTACAGAAGGAAAAAAAACAATAAAAAGTAATCTGGCCTCAGCCAGATTTCTGCCATAGAGGGCATGTTTTTCAGTTTCTCTCTTTTGGCAGGAGGAGCCACTTTTTTCTCGTGTGACATTCAACCACAGCTACAGTTTCTCAGAGAGAAATTTGTCCTCTACCCTCAGAAAAGATGGTTTTACTGACAAGCCTCTTGGCACATTCCCAGCCAGGAGGGAAAATGCCCGAATGATGGGCTGTTTAAGTGGCACCTGAGAGCTGCTCGATGTCTTCTCTGCCTTAGGGGGTTTTTTTATACTAACCCCAAGCAAACCACTTGTACTCCAATTCTCCACCGGTAGGGTTGTCTCCTCCATGTAATAAAAAGTTTCTGAGGTTGCAATGCTGAGCTTGAGGTGCTCAACTACCATTTCACGAGTAGCTTGGTTGTTGATAAGGTCGAACAGCAACAATTAAAAGATGGCTAAAGCTGTTGTTTCTCCTTTGCTATCCATCCCCAAAATGCCTTTTGAGGCAACGCCAACTAGGCTGACCTGTCCTTTTCAGCAGAATAAGACCTACATGCAGGGATGAGCAGGACTAGAGTGAAACAATTAGAAAATGCAGCACACCTCACATATGTCCTTAGGCAGGAAAGCCAGAAATATTAGCATAATCACAGCGTGCTGTGGTAGCATTAGAATTAAAACTGGAGAGAGGAGGCAGAGGGAGCCCTGTTGTCAGTGCAGACAATTCAGCCAGACAACAGTTGGCCTCACTAATTAGCAAAACAGTCCCACTTTAAGAGCTCTCTTCGGGTAATCCCAAGGGAATTTCAGACATCAAGGCAGCTAAGGCGCTTTCCAGAAAAGCTGGCAAGACCTAAAACCTGCACAGCCAAATACCTATGTGCAAGGAATCACTATCATGAGCAAGTTCCATGCTGAGAAAAGCCTGGATTCATTCACTCATTCATTCATAAAAATATTGCCAGCCTGCAGGTTCCGCTGCAGGTCTCCTAATGCTTGTGTTTTGTTTTGTTCTGCGCTCTCATTTCAAGCTCTTGAAAATGGATGATTATCAGAAAGTAACTTTTTTTAATATGCATTTCCTGCCCTCTTAAGGAAGAAAACTCAGAAGCATGAGAATAGAATCAAATAAACCTGCTTCATTCCCCTGGAGGAGCTTCAGAGAATTTTGGAAAAGAACCTGAGGCTTTTGAGAAGCCTGGAATCTGGGCTTAAAAATACATCTCGTTGGCTATCAGAACTGCATCATTTAAGCCAATCTAACCCCTTGTTTCTGTGCTTATCCAAAGGATGTCTCTGTTCTTCCACACAGCAGCCTGGAGCCAGCCCCCACCCCAGCATGGGACAGCTGTGTGCTGTTCATGGCAAGTTAACATGCAAGCCAGGCTTCCAGCAGGTCCCCAGCTCTGCTTACTAAGCTGGAGATGAAAGGAACAATTCTTCTGGGAAAATCTGTGTACTTCATACTGCATTACGCTCCCTTCAGCCCATATGAGGGTATTTAAGGCACTGCTGATTATTTAGCATAATGATTCGACTAAGGGCATTCAACTAAGGCTGTCTTGGAAGACAAAGATCTGTTCTCCTGTGCAGGGTATTTTGGCTCTATAAAGCATGTGACTGCTGCAGAGAAAGATATGCCCAAAATATAGCACACAAAAATAATAACCTTAAATGTTGAAAGCATATTAATATTTCATCAGGGGAGCCAGAGAAGCTGGAAAGCACTAGGGGCCCTATCACAGGATAATTATTTGATAGGACACTACATCCAGCCACAGGGATAATTCTCAGGGTTTACAACTGCTCTATTTTCATTGGCAGGTCTGGCAGGCAGCACTGGACACACTGACAGCAGGAATTCGGTTGTGGGAACAACTGAGTAATTAATCTGGGTCAGGGCAGGATCTGGTTTCAGAGAAGTCAGGCTCCTTTACTGGCACTACTCTCTAAGCTTTGTGTCCAGCCCAGTTGTCCCATTTCTTCTGTTCATGTAAATCAAAGGATTACTGCCTGCTCCAGAACGTAGTGGATTGAAATAATTTATTCTGAATTAGGCTGCCAAAATGTTTCAGTTTTGTCCGGCCCATTCATAGATGAATTGTCAAATGCTAAAAACGTCCTGAGATGTAGGATAAAAGGTGTAGGTGTTTGGATTTAAACACCCAAGCTGGCCTGTCTGACAAGCCACCAGGTCACTCAGAAGGCTGAGTTCAAGCTTCAAACATGAGGCTTGTGCAGCAGCTTAGTAAAAAAAGGCACAACCCAGCGGTTTCCCCATAGAAAATAGCTCCTCAAAAGAGCCCGGACTATGAGTCATGCAGACATCCACCCATCTCCCAGTAACAATGCTAGAAGGTGCCCAAAAAGTCTCAGAAGGTGATGCTAGAAGACATAAAATAGCAGGAAATATACCACAAAAACCCAATTTCTGAAAAAAGCCTGATGTTTTAGACCTTCTAACCCACAGTTAAGGAGACAGATTATAACATTAAAAGTGAGAAAATTCAGAAACTGAAAAATTCAAATGTGAAAAAGAGCAGCTTTGAATTGTACTAAAATCTTCTTTGTCATGGGACTTTAAAAAGGCCAAGACTATGGCAAGACTGAAAGCAGGGTTAGGAATTTACATTGTTAAAGAAAACCTCTGCTGTTGCTTGTAAATGCTACCGCTAATTTACCTTTTGAAAAGGGAGAGACTATGCAAAGTGCTTCAGCATTTCACCCAATCTTTAAACATTTAATACCTTATCTTCATCTCCATTCTAGGTATTTACACCATGCATGTTTTGTGATACTTAAATGTCTCAATAACAGTATTTTCCTTGGTTTCGGGAGGTCCATAGCTGAGGCTGGGCTTGACCCAAAATTGAAGTTAAGATGGGCTGATCTCATTTCACTACTCATCTTCTGCTGTCCTGAGTATGCATTAAACCTGTCCTTTCCATTTCTGTGCAAAGTAGCAAAGGCAAGCTTTGATACTATTTTTATGGGTTTTAATTTCTGGAGCAGAAATGACAGCTCACAGTGCTTTGCCTCTTAGTATTTCCTTACTTATTCAATTTTAAAATGAAGTAAACTGTCAAACAAGCTGCCTGGAGGTTTTTCTTTCTCTCTCATGTATTTGTTGCATATACTGGAACACACATAAAAGCACAGAATTATATGGACCATGTTGTGTTACATCAAAACATTGCTTTTCCTTGAAACCCAGATTGAGCTGTCCTTTTTTTTTTTTTTTTCCCTTTTTTAATATATTTATATATATAAATATGCAAATAAAAATAAAACTGCCTGTGATCACCTTTCAGGCATCAAAATGTCTGTGGTCAAGTGTCATCAAACTTGCATCACCAAAAAAAGAACCTTTTACTTTTTCCCTTCCCCACATCAACAAAACGCATTCATTAAAATTGTGTTTCCTTCTCCAGTGTGAGCTCATCCCCTTCATGACACATCCTGACCTTCAGAAAAGAGGCTGCTTCTCTGCCCCAATAGCCTGCTACCATAAAGCCTAGATCTCCATAAAACTTGTTTTCTAATTGCTCACCAATGATCACATTTATCTCCCAGGCAAGCCAGGCTGCAGTGTTTAATAGTATAAATGGTGTCTAGTACAACAAGGATGGAGGCTCTGTTTATTTCGTAGCTATCCAGACAGAAGTCCCCGTTAGCTTCAGTAACCTGAAGACATTATTCACACAAGTTTTTAAGCCTGTTAACATAATTTATTAGAACTTTGAGGCTTTGGAATAACAGCCCATTGAAACAAAGCAATTAAGAGGACAACCATTGCTGCCAAAGGGAACTTTACATATAGTTAAAGCAATGACATGATCAAGTAGGAGAAGGTTAGCGTAAGACAAAAGTTGAAAAGTAATTAAGTCATTAACTTAATTCCATTCCAGCAAAGCTAATTCTTACAAAAAAAAAAAAAAACCTCACATTTTCCAGTAATTCCAAATCAGTTACATTTTTACAGTATATAAATAATTCTAATTATTATCTTATAAGGTCAGCCTTCCTGCATGTTGGCATTTAGAAAAATGTTAAATTAAATTATCTACATGCACTGGAAACATAATACAAAGAATGATCTAAAAAGCCAGGAGTAGGAGGCCAGTATGAGCAAAGCTCTTATGTAATGTCTGACAAAGCCCAGTGCAAATGCAGAACTAGAGCTCACATTTTCCTGGGAACCATTCTTTTTTCAAATGAAACATAAATTTAAGTCCATAAACAGACTCTTCATGTTGGAAGAGTAAACTGAGGACTTAATGCAGATGCACCACTGGATTAAGAGAAGATCATAAAAGAAATTTATCAATGTCACGGTAATTAGTTATAACTCCCCATCTACAGATGGGGATGGCTGTGTTTATCAGCCAGGATTCCCAGAATACCAGGTGGCTGACAGAGCTGAGCAACTTCTCTGGCTGCTCATCTACCTGTTTGTGATAACTGTATTACAAACATGTGGTTTACATTACTCCCACTGAGTTAAAGAAAGAAATTGTTGTCAATTCTTGTGTTTATAATAACAAAACTTGTGATATCTATTGCTATTTTGGCAAACTCCAGTCCTGGAGATTTTGTGACTACACTTAAATTTAAAGAAGGTCCAATAATTTCTAACCTCAACTATTTCAGAATAACACAAAAACAATTAACCAAAGCATAGATGTAACACTCGTAAATATCAAATTACAGCTTCTTGTATTTTGGGGTGTCTTTATTCGAAAGACAGGTGTCTACTAAAGAAAGTAGGAGCCTCCCTCAGAATGGAAAACATTACCCCCTTCCCTCCCAAATTATTGTAACTTGGAAATTAAGGCGCTTTCAGGCACAGATATGGGGAAAGGAGTAAGAGTTCTTTACTAGCATGGGTATGTATAACATGGCAAACAAACAAAAATGACAGCAGCAACAACGAACAAGAGCAGAGAACCCAAAGAACAGTCTCTTCCTGCTCTTTGAGCACTTTCCCCTTTGGTGCAGTTCCGCTCACAGCCGGCAGGGGTGCTGCTGGCTCCCGGCCGGACAGGGCGGGTGCGATCATTCCTCCACAGCTGCAGGGGGCGCTGTGGCTTGAGCTCAGTGGCCAAAAAGCTGCAGGGCAGGGCAGCAGCAGCCCAGCTCCAGAACCAGACAGGGAGATTCTCCCTGGGAGGGGAAAGGGGCTCCAGGATCCTGGGACTTCCCCTGAGACACCCCAGTAGATGGTGGAGGGTCCTCTGTTTGGTGAGGTCAGGCGTTAATAAGGTCACAGTGCTACGACTGCCCTTACAAGCAGAGCTCCACCCATGGTGGGAGAAGGCAGCAGGAGACAGAATCCCACAGTGGTGGTGAATTCTCCCCACAGCGACCACAGCCTGCTTCCCGTCCAAATGCTGAGAGAGCAAGAGAGAGCTAAGAGCTACCCCAGCTCTCTTTTCTCCAGCCCAGTTCTCACCATTTCTCTGCCCCTTCACAAAAAATTCCTCAGCTAAGAGGGCAGCAAGCTGCACACTTCCCAGGGAAACTTCTTTTGTCTCTCCTAAGTATTTAGCCTTTATTGTCTCTTAGCAACAAAAAATGGGAGAAAATTCCCTAAGAGAATAAAACAAAAGGAGGACTTCTAAACCTCAGCATGGCAATATGGAAAAGTGTGCAAAATCATCATATGAATCTTACTAAATGTACAACACCGTGTTTCCAGACCACCTGTAGCTTTGCACATACACATTTAGAAAAGATACTCATCTTTTAGTATTTTTGTTGTCTTGCACAGCATGAAATACTGAACTACATATACAGATCTGCTCCTTAAAAATATTATCTAAGAAAAACGTACTTGCTTTTAAGGTATATAAAAAAAAAAAAAAGAGAGAGAAAAATCCCTCACAACAGGAGAGGACATTTTTCCTGTTGTGAATAGACTCTGGTTCTCTTAGCATATAAAACATTAGAGTCTGCTCTTAGACATTTTACCTTATGTGATATGGAGTTTCTCCCACTCCTCTAAGTGCTAGCTGTGCACAAAAAAAAAGCCCCAAGAACACAGTAAGTAAAAGGTTTGCTGAACTCCATTTGGGCACCTATTTGAGTTGAGCAAAAGGATACACATTGGTAAGATCAAGGTTCCACTAACCTGATTGCCCTTAGGAAAGTCTCTAGAATAGAGCCTTGTAATATAATCCATCAAGTGGAAGCACGATGATAACTGGAGTGCTACCCTGGTCATTCAAGTCTCTATTTAATTAGCAGTTATGGTCATTCACTGACAGTACTTTATATCTGAAGTTGATTAAAATAAAAGGAAAAAGAAAACTCTGCTCAAGAGCTTTACTTTAGCAGAGTTCTCTCTTTCTAAGAGAGGAGATAACAATACACTTTAATTTCAGGTGCCAATAACCTCCAAAAATGTTTAGGTCCTTTAACTAATATGTTAAAAATGTAATCAGCATGAGACAGGTGCCTAAGAGCAAATGGAGCTCAACCAAGTGTAGTGTCACAATGACAAGAATTCACATGGAAAGATTTCAGGAACAATATTTCTACTCTGTTGAGAAATGAGCAGCATCTTTCCACTCAAACACTTCTGCTTCTTACATCTTCGGTGTTTCTCAGCTAGCCTGTTCTGGAAGTGATCTGACATCCAAAGAGCTCCAGTTGTCCTGCTGTTAATGTCCAGCACTTACTGATAAGCACTTTGAAATTCTGTCCCAATTTCAAACTCACTTGCCTGCGCCGCTGATGAAATGTAGTCCCTTGGCAGACAAGGAATGAGACAATGGGGGCACCCAGGGAGCTTCAACAAATTTGCAGAACTAAGTCCACCTGGGCTAGCTGGCTGAGCAGAACTGCTCCAGAAGTACAGGAGTCAGCCCAGGCTCTCATCTATCAGGTTTCCCAGTGGAATAACACCACACCATCCCTATTTAAGGAATCAAGTACGTGGCTAGGATTTGAATCTCTGACCCCAAGGCCAGGCTCAAAGGCACTTCTGCACAGCAGTATAAAGCTAACTGCTAACACCAAAATAAAGTATACAGTATGGAATAAGATACTAAGGAAACCAGCACAGGCTGCGTAGGACCACCCTCATCTTTCAGGCAGCATAAAAAGAGTCAAAAATTGTTGCTACAACCTGCTGAACATCACACTGCAAAAGTCTGAGTCACAGATGAGTGGCAGGGAAGCATAAATCAGACATAGATTGCCTTGTTAGAGAGAATGGCTGGGGCTGATCCATTCCATCCACTCAAAAAAATGAGAAAACGGGTAAGGATTTGTCTGTGCCTGAAAACTCACTGGATGAATAACACCTTGGCAGCTGGATCCCTCCAAAATGATTTTAAAGTCTCAGGGGTGGCCCTGGCACCCTATGGGACCCCCCGTCCATCCTCCAACCACCCATGAACCAGCAGGTTCCCAAACACTTCCCCATCATAACAAGAAACATAAGAGAGACCGGATTTTAATGTGACTGGACATGGAAGGAACAAATGTGACAGCTAAAAAATTTGTCTACTCACCAGGGGCTTTTTAAAATAAACAGGCAAGAGGGTACTCAGGAGTGATGGCAGAGTCAATTCTTGTGCCTAAAAGAGCTGCCAGTGTTATGGATTCTGCTCTTCTTCCTCCTTCAAATCCTTCCTATCTCGTGGCCTGATCTGCACCAGCAGGAATAACCACGAGTGCTGTAAGTGCACAAGTGCAAATTGCCTTTAACTACCCAGGCAGTTCTAGAGAACTGTATGTCCCTCAGCTTCAGACATTAACTTGTATATTATTGTATAGAGAGGTCAACTTTAGGCAAGTATTAGATTATTCCTAACTTCAAGTAAGTTGCTTTGCAAGCTCATTTGCCAGACTTCCATATGAGGCAGCATTTGATAGAAATATGGAAAATGGCCTGAACTTTAAATGACAAACAGATGAGAAGGTCCAATGAAAATCAAACACTTTTGAAGGCCATGTGTTTTCACAGGGAATATAAATGGGATTTTTAATTGACACTGACTTCAGCTCATGGTAACATTTTGGGTGATCTCAATTAGTGGGGTTACAAAAAACAGTAAAGAAAGGAATTTGATTATGGCTAGCCCTGGGAAAAGGGATCTGGCATTCCCTGCATTTCTTAAATCAGGGAGTAATCTCTTTTGTAATAGAACTATCCAGTTAACATATTTTTGCAGCCACTGGGCATAGTAGTCGCTTCTTAATGCCAAAGATGCTAAGTACTGTCCTATTAACTTTTAATCAGTTTTGGGTTTTGATCGCTAGTGATTTGGAAAGGTCTGGGTGCAGAGGTAGCTCAGGGCCCTGAAGAAGCAGGTTTAACCAGCATTTCCCATGAAGATTTGTTACTCAACTGTGTATTACTTGGCTTTTGTGAAATGTAACCCCCAGCTGCCCAAGTGGGGATATATCCTTTTGGAGGGGTGAGGATAAATACATTGAAGGACAGCAGGTACTCATGTAGTATGTCAGGTACTAAGAGTACCTAGAAATTATTTATTTCCCAGCTAGCATCTGCTGGGAAGGTTCACCACTTCTCTTCCAGTGAAGTTCAAACTATTTTAAGCTGGGAGTTTAAAGTATTTCCACCAACAAAAATTATATACAATTTTCTGGCTCAAGACGGATGGGCACGATTGTTTTATTGCACTGTTACAAAATCCTTTGTGCAGAAACAGTTTCTAAGTAAAACACACCTTCAAACAAGCAGCTTGCACACAAATGAACCACCAAAATAATTTTTCACCTGGGCCCAGAAAGCCTTTTTTACCAGATTTAACATATTTACCAGATCTGCATTAAAAAGTGCTTTTTCTTAGTTCACGATGGGCAAGAAAATTGTGTCTTATTGGCCAATTTTTATACAACATTTTTCTAAGAAAGCTGTAGCATCTGCACTGAGTTTGATATTCCATAGGTTTACAGAAAAAAAAAGTCAATCTGAGCTTCTGTGTACTGTTCATGAACCTGTGAATATTTACCACATCTAACTGGGCTTTGATATCAAGGCACTGAACCCAACAGGAATCTATGATAGACTAAAATTAGTTTAGCTGGCTAAAAAAAAAAAAAAAAAAAAAATCAACAAAACAATACCAAAAAATCACCGAAAAAATAGCAAAAAGAACATTGGACTCTTTCCAGGAAAGGAAAGCTCTTACAGTCAGTTTGAACATCAATGGAGTAATTTTTCCTCATCATTGTTCAACTGTCCCCTTCCCAAGAGCAGCTTCATCTAGTGCTTTGTCCTGGAGATGAGGATTAAAAACCAATGAGGAACAATGAGATGAAGCACCTCTACTCTGAACAGGAGGAAGGCTTTCACCCTTTTTTTCCTTGGCCAAAGCAGCTTCCCGCTGCTGCCACAGAAAAACTCAGCTTACTACATCCTCCCAGACCTACGCTCTGTCTTCCCAAGCAATTGACAGAACAAATTTATCATTGATGCTGTAATTGTGGTGGAGGTGTCCTTACCTTGTAGCTCCTATGGCTGTACCTTTACACTTGAGGCACTTCCCCAGGCTCATGTAAGAAGGCTGTTGCTCATTCACAGCCATCAGGTGGTAGCCACCTACCATCTGGGGACTCAGATGGCACAAGTGCAAATGTAAAAGGCACAGAGCTACACTGCCATCTTCATTTCCAGATTGGCCGGAGACTTGGGGAAGGGAAAAAAAATAGCAATTTTTCGAGTCACGAGTAGATTGCCTCCCTTTTCTACCCTTAAGTCATTTCCTACATCATAGCTATAAGGCAAGGTTCAAAAGAATCTGGGATATATTTGCTGTTGGGCAAATCCAGCACTTATTTACGACTCAAAAATAATTGTTCTTTCCCCCTACTTCTTTCAGAGATAGCAGTCAAAAAACCTTTTGAGAACCTTAAAAAAAAAAAAAAAAAAAAAAAAAAGACTTAAAAAAGGCCCTGAAACAACTTTCTTTCTCCTTTCACAGAGTGGACTATTTACCACCTACAGAAAGCGTACAAAGAACTGATGAGAAATCCAGAAGCAATGGAAGTGCCCTTGTTAAATACAGCGTCTCTTGGGAATATAGGAGTTAGACTTGCTATTCATGCAGCTAATGCTTCATCCCAGCAGATCCTTTTCTTCTTTTGTTTGAAATTAAAAGCTAGGAGATAGAATATCAGAACACCATGCTCTGGCATTTTGAACTTATTTTTCTCATTAGGTTGTATGCTCCAGGATATAGTTAGATCCCCTAGAGATTTATCGTCTTTTGTACAACAATCACAGGCCTTGAAAGGTGTATAAGTATTAGTTTTGAAAACACATATGGCTTAGAACAAAGAGAAACAGACTGATCAAACAACAGGGGCAATGTACAGGAGTTAATAATACAAAATAATTCTGAGCAGCAGCCAGTTTTCACAAAGCAAACATCTCAATGTGAATGCCATATTGTCAATCAGACCCAGTAATTTTCAGATGTAATGGGAAGTGGAATACAGTATCTACATCTGATATACGAACACAACTGTAAAGAATCAATACCATCTGGCTGCAAAGCATTTGGCCATTTAGTTAGCAAAACCAGGATGTTCGCACAATAAAGAACAGTCCAGACAATATGGAAACCTCAGATTTTTCAACATATCATTTGTAGGGCAATTTTTAAAAGCGGAAACAAAGTTTCAACAATGCTTTATCAATAAATCTGAATGCAGGCAATAACCTCAATGAGGGCCAAGGGTTAAGGTGGAAACTGTGTTCCTTCAGGAAAGGTTTATTGTGGTGGTTTATGCCTTCATATGTGTTACATTAGAGTCCAAATTCAGAGCTGTGTATGCGGGTCCAGTGCCAGGTCTGGGTTTGGCCCTGCATTTTCTCATTATGCTTGTCACAAGACATCAGAAGTAATCACACCACACAGCACTATGAATGCTAATAAAATAAACCAGTGATTGATGAAGAACTTTATCCTGAAGCATCAGCTATCTTTACTTCTGTTTCACGGGTACAGAAGCATTAATTTTTTCCATACAGACCTAACTCTGTTTTGCCAGAAATTAGCACCACTGCTATTTACTGAAATTGTACTTCTATGTCAATGCTTTCTTTTTCCTCCTGAAATCCTGGTCACATTATTCACCTTCATCTTGTGTGCTGGTTTGACACAGAGTGGTTTCTGGGTGGTAGGGTGGGGGCCACAGGAGAAGCTTCTGTAAGAAGCTGCTGGAAGCTTCCACCACGTCTGACAGAGCCAATCTCTGATGGCTCTGAAGATCTGCTGACCCAGTTAGAGAGGTCAGTAACGCCTCTGGGATGATGTATCTAAGAAGAAAATCAAACAGGGCACATGCAGCTTTTATTCCAGGAGTGGCAAAGCGCTGTCACTGGGGTGCATCCCCAGAGTGGCTCCCCACAATGCGCTGCCATGGCCACCACCATCTCCGTGTGGCCAGCAGCAAGCCTTGCCTGCCTGGCTGCCCCTAGCCAGCCACACTGCAGGTGAAAAGGGCAGGGGCAGCAGGAGTGGGTTCCCCTTCCCAGCACCCTGCCTGAAGAGAGAGTTTAAATAGCGCCAGCACCGCTGCAGCAGCCGCCACTGCCCACACAGCGTTGGTGCGGCCGCCAGCCCCACAAGCAATTCCCCAACAAGGAACCTAAATGAGATCAACTTCTCTGCACTTTGGGATCTTGCAAGGGTCTTTGAATGAGTAGAACTTGTTGACAAAGGCACATACAAGCAGTAGTTTTTCTTCTAGTCAGAGAAGAGGAGGAAGTGAGGACGCGTGAGGGAAACAACATGGGGGCACCAAGGTGAGTGGTAAAAAGGAGAGGGAGGAGGCACTTTGAGGGTCATAGTGGAGATTCCTCTGCAGACCGTGGTGAGGACTACGGTGAAACAAACTGTCCCCTCGGAATGCATGAAGTCCACAGCGGATCCAAAAATCCATTCACAGCCTGTGGGAAAGGTGCTCATGTCAAAGCAGGTGGATACCAGAGTCTACGCTGTGATTTAGTGGGAGACCCCAACAGAGCAAGAGAGGGCCCCTGATTCCAAACTAGAGCAGCCTATCTTTAGGGAACGTCACCCTGTGGATGAGTGACCCACACCACAACAGTTTTGGGAAGACTGTTTGCCCAAGTGAGAGATCCCACAGCATAGCACAGAAAATACTCCTCTCTCTGAGCAAACAGGGAGAAGATATTGAGTGGTGAACTGACCAAGGCCCCCACACCTTGTCTCCCTGCACTGTCAGTGGAAAAGAGGGAGGGGCTGGGGGAAAAAAATGTTTTATTTTCTCATTATCCGCCTCTCACTATGTTAATTATAAATTTAATTTATACCTTTAAATTTAAACCAGTTTGGTTCTTACAGCGTTTTTCTCCCAGTCCTTATCTCAATATATGAGCCCTTTGCTAATTTTCTTTCCCTCTCCTTTGCCCAACTGTGGCAGGGGAGAGTAAGTGAGCGACTTTCGTGGATACCTGGCATTTGGCCAGCATCAACCCACAACAACTTGAAAAGCTGGATAAAAGAAACTTCACGTCATACTGCCTTCCCCAAGCCTTCCCACATGCAAATTCTTCAGCACTCTTGGTGCTTTGAGAGCTAACAAGCTCTTGAAAACCTGGGAGCGGGTTTGAGTTTCTAATGAAGTGTAAATCTAGGGGATGAAGGAATTGTGTCATCAAGTAGGAGAATTTTCTGTAGTGAGGAAGAAGCAGCCAGCACTCCATTTGTCCTGTTCAGAATTTAATGCTACCCTAAGATCTGACATGCAGCTGACACCCAAGAATACACCTGGACCTTGGCTCCCAGAAAAGTCTTTAGGGACAAAGGGCAAAAATAACCACAGTGGGCAGAATGCCAACTGGCTGAATTTAGGACGGAATGTCTGAGTAACACAGGACATGCTAATAACAAGCCAAGTGAACTTACAGTGAACTGGTTCAGCTCTAGGAAAACTCATTCAGAAGGCAAATCACACAAGCTGAGGATCTGACCAGTATAATTTTCTAGGAATTTTTGTTGTTTTGGTTGAGAGAATAATATAGAAGTTCACTCGTTATGTCACATTCTACTCATATAAGTTCTTAAAGGGACCTCATATTCCCAGAAAAATACCAAATTTAGTATTTATTTATATGATAAATATGTTTGTGATCCAATAACATCGAGAAGGATTACACAGCCAGCTCTGTAGGGTGACCACTTAAAGAGCGTAATTCTGCAAGGCACTGTCCTGTTCTGCAGTCATAGGCTCTGTGAGGACACTCACAATGTAATAAGAAAGAAGGAAACTTCAGACATAGAGCAGTGTCTCTGAGATAAAGGATAAACTCAAGTCTTCTGACCTTATCATGTCTCATATTTTTTAATTTTGTTTGTTGACAATTACAAGAAAAGCTATTTATAGCCCTGTCTGCTCTCATTGTTACTATTATTTTGCCTGCACTTGTTACTTTGTCAGCAGCACAAAATATTGAAGATTAGTCTTGTAAGCAAAACTTACGCCCCTCCAAACCTCCTGATGTAAACCAGTACACGCTCCAAGAAGTTTGCAGCATCTCAACTTCTTTTTCAACTTTAACTTTCACATCTTACATTGTCATACTAGACAGACCGAGAGCAAGCAGCAGTCAGACAACCTGTGTTCACAAAAATCCTAGCAGGGGGAAAAAAGGGGTCAACTCCACTGCCTACCCCCACCTCAAACAACCTGAATACAAGTTAAACACTCCCTTCCACTTGATTTTCATCATACACATGCTGAACTGTGCCAGGTTTCCCAGTGCAGGGGAGCCAATGGACAAATCCTGGGCTGTATCCCACCCCATTGACTCCAAGAGGCCTCCACACAATCTGTCCCCTGAAACACATCTGGCTGCAATTCCTATTTTTAGTTACGCCTGACAAATCTTGAACTGCTGATATCAGAATTTAAAGAAATACATGAAAACCACTATTTTTCCTTTAAAAACACTGTTCTCCTGGGTCTCCTAGAGATAATAATTACTGCTCTGCTCAGCTAGTGCTGTCATTATACCGCTCAATAAAATGGATCGTTTTAAACTCTCAGGAGCATGGGAAGTGCCGCTGCTTCCTTGTGTGAAAGTATGAATGTGTCAGTTTTGTTTAGCAAATATAATGTTTAATGTCTCTGCTCTCGGCATTCGGGATCAGTACCGCACCAACAGCAAGGAGGCAAAGTAGACCCTACACATTCAGACTTCTTTTAAAAGAAATTAAGCATGTAAAAAAAATCCCCCAGGTAAAAAAAAGCAAGCCTAAAAGAAAAAATTTCCCCAGGAACATGCATAATACAAAAGTCATAGCCAAAACTGCTTTAAACATTCCGATTCCCTGTTATGTTGTCAGAATCTGTACCTCACTGCTGAATTAATGGTCCACGTAATTTCCACTGCAGTTGCCAGAAGATATGGCTGGATCTGGCTGTTTTTAAATTTAAGTTGTCAGGGTAATAGCCCACACCCCATAGGAAAGTGAGGGCAGTAAAACAGCCTCAACACCCCCTACATCCAGTAGTACTCATGATTTACTCCCCGGTTTTAGTGACTATACAGTATTACATGTAAAAAAGCCTCGTTAACAACCCAGACTTGAAAAGTACCAATGATGTCCCCAGCAATGGGGTTGAAAACACCATAGCTCTGCCATGATCACAGTCTTTGCCTAGTGCACAGTAACGCTTGAAACACAATTTTAATTTTCATTTATTTTTTTTTTTTCAATCTTGAGCCTTAACAACTCTGGCCCTCACAGGGAATATACCATCCCTAAATCAAAGAACCCAGCAGACAACTCACTTCTCCAGGTGTCAAAAGAAGTCACAGTGGTTCCTTTGCCCAGAGCTGGAGGCCCACTGAGCATCATATGTTACTCACTATCGTGGTACTTTCTCCTAGGAGTATGTATGGAATATATCTAAGAGTACAGATGGGTCTCAGCCTCCTTGATGTTAGAGGCTGAACTGGCTGCTTTTGGTATACAGAACCCTATCTCTTGAATAGGTATATTGGTTTGGTTGCCATTTTAATCTACATAATTTGTAGTTCATGTCCTGGCAGAAAGAATCTGAGTAGGCCAAAAAAAAAAAAAAAAAAAAAAAAAAAAAAAAAAAAAAAAAAAAAGAACATAGAAGAAAAAAAAACAACAACCAATTTGAAAGAATGAAATGTGGGAGCAGCCTCTATCATTCCCCCGAGAATCTTCAAGTTTCTCTTCAGAGAAGGAATGTTTCCGTCCTTCTGAAAAAGCCTTGGGATCATGACTCTTTGGATTCCCTGGATCTTTATTACTCTTCAGTAAGCATATACAGAAACTTTGCTCCCCTACATTATTCCTTCTCATCTCCTTTAAGTTCCTTCTGACAGCCTAGCATAACTCTGCTCCTCAGGACTCAGCTGACACCCAGGCCAAGTATTTAGTTTGCCCAGAAGAGATTCAACAGAGACTCATAAGGATTGTATGCCTCATCACCACAGTCCCACTCTTGTGGGGCTACAGGAAGAGTCCTTAGGAAAAAAGGGAATAAAGTAATGAAAGAAGAGAAAACCCCCTCAACTTCCTTGAGGATTCCTCTTCATCTGCTCAGACTTCAGGCATACAATTCACTATCTCAACAAAATGAAACATGGGGGGGAACAAGAAGCAGAAAACAGAGGAGAACCATGGAGAGCAGATACTTTACAGATCTTTCCCACTGTGCACTCCCTATTTATTCAAAACTGGTGTGCAACACCTGAATGTAATTCTTCAGCCTGAGGATGATACAAGCAGCACATTTTCATCCCTGATCCTAGCCAGCTGGGCTGGCTCCCTGACAACAGAAGCATTTCATCTTACTGCATAACCCCACTACATCTGCAAAGACAAAAAGGATCTGCCAGAAAGGGGTTCCTGACCATAGCAGGAGGGGAGCTGGGGGTTGAAGAAGAGAGGCAAAACAATAAATCTGTTGCACTCATACTTGATATGAATACACATGCACACACACACAAAAAATTAAAAAGAAAATCCAGAAGATGAAGCCCTTCTCAGATGGGGAGTCCTGCTGCTAGCATTACACAGCCTGAACTGGTACCTGACTAAATGGGAGCCTGGCAACAGAGCTCAGAGGGACTGAATTTGGACTGCCAGCGAAAGCCCAGACCCGGCAAGCAAGCTTGGGCTCTGTGTCATGAATCTGCATTTTCCAGATTAGTGGGGCCAAAAATAGGCTTGGAATCACACTGTGCTCCATGGAAGAGTCTTACCCAACTGCAGAGCACAAAGGTCATACAAGCAGGCAGTAGATTTTGAGTCCTAAAATGGGAAAGAGTGGGGAAAAGGTTTCTGACACTTTTTGCTTATTATTTTTGTTGTCAGGAAAAGCTTTTCACTCTGGTGCTTGTTTTGCAGCATTGAAAGTAAAGGGTATCCCATTTACAGTGCCTGGGTAATTACCACAAAAAACAAGGTTTTGTTTGGGTAGTTTGTAACCCTCTGTCTTATTATCAAAGCTGATTATCACATGGCAAATAATAATTAGTTACAAGTATCAATAATTTAATCATTTTTCACAGTTATGTTTTCTTTATTTAAACAAAATAAAAATTACAAATTGCTGTTGCCTCCTCTTGCTTATTTTAGGCATTATTTTCGAATTCAAGTCCCAGAGGTCATCTAGTGAGCTCCTAGGAACCTGCTGGGGTACAAATGAGCCACCTGAGATATTAGAAAAGGTAAATACCCCAATGTTTAGACATGAACAGATGTTCTCAAACATCTAAGTCCCCCACTGACTTTGGAGGGAAAGAAGACAGTAGATGAAAGGTTGCATTAGCACCGACTTGCTAAATCTTCATGTGTCAGGGTCTCTGGGGTTCACTGAAGTTAATGAGAGCACTGGGTGCTCAGAAAAAGGCAAGACCCATCCCTCTGCAGCTGTGGGAGGCTGTGGCCCACTCACCAGAGTTTCCTGCGCTCGTTTGTTTACAGAATAGAGCTTAGGTTAGTTCAGGAGAGAGTTCCTCATTTCCTCCTCCTCCTGCCCCCTCTCCCTAACCAGATGTGACAGTGTTACAATATTATTATCCTGTCAGCACCGCTGGGAGAAATACAACTAAAATTCAAGGTGAAGGGATAGTGAAAAACAGATCCAATGCAGCCCCTTTCAGGCTCAATAGCCCATCTCAGGAAAACACAAACCTTTACAGCCGGACTGGGGTTTCATTTAAAATGTTCACGGGAAAATGATTTCCAACAACTTTTTGAGGTCCTGTTGTACGCTAATTCCTACTGAAAGCCACAGGAGGTGTCTGCAACCAAAAGATGGGGTGTAACCTTTGGAGCTGACAAGGTAAATCCACATCCCAGACTGGAAGGACCAGGCTGGGTAGGTTTCACTGTGCCAGCGTCCTTCAGTTTTCCAGTGCCACCGGGAAAGACGTACCCAGAATGGAGTTGTACTCTACAAACCACTGTCCTATGGATTTTCCCTGGCAAGTCTCCCAAAAAAGACAAGCTGCTTGAGCTTTGATACAGACAGGGAAGCCAAGGAAGGATGCACAAAAGGGAATGAATCAAGCAAAAGAATCAGAGGAGGGAAATTGCTTAAATGACACACCATTAAATATTCACAATACATAGAAGATTGATTTTCACTAAAAATCTTTTGTCTCAGTTTACCATACTGGAGAAGCCAGAGATAGAGCATTTGCAGAGTAAAATCCAGAAGCAGGATACCTCTCCTTTTCCTGCAGCCTGCTAAAGAGTTACAGCTGCAAAATAAAGTACCACTACATCCTACAGCCAAAAGCATGACATAGATATTATTTATCTCCTCCAATGCTACAAAGACAGTCCACAGCTTTTTCCTTCAATGGGTAAAGTGAAAGATACACAGTCATTACAAGAAAGGCTATTATGCCTCTGTAGACCCTTTTCTTTGGGTTTTCCCCCCCCCCCCTTTCTCCTCCATCCAAAGACAGGTAAACAGGAAATGGTGCCTAAGATTTGACCCCCAAGACACTGCCTCCTGAAAATATATATATTAAAAACCAACTCAGAAATATCCATCCTGCTTTGTCTTTTTTACCCCGGAAATTCCCTAGGGTCTGCTTCTGGCCTACTGAAGAGAAGTTTCTTCTGTCAGTCCATGGTGGACCAGGATCTGCCCTCAAGTCTCTAAAAAGCATGAGAGGGGCTTTCAAAAAAAATACTGTGTGACATACTGGGGAAAAGCACAGGTTTGCCACGTGGTAAACAGCAATCTTTGAAGATTTCCAGCCAAACATGCAGGATTTGGAGGACAGCTATCCTGCTTATGGAGTCCCTGGGAGAGCAGCGTTATGTTCTTGTTCAGCAATGGTTTCTCCTGGCATGTAAATGGATCTCTACTGGGGCTGGGGAGGAAGTAATTGAATTCTGAGTCCATGTTCATTCAGCTCTCTGGAACTGAACTACAGAAATAGTTTTAAGCCTGGAAGGTGGTTCACATAGCACTGCAGTCCTTTCATGTGTCAGCCCTGCTAAGCTGCCGATTTCAGATCTTGACAGACCCATTAATCCTCAGTGAGTCTCACACAGGAAATCATCCTGTTCTCTCTCCGTAAAAGAAAGCATTCCCATTCCAAGGGAAAGAGCGCTGTTGTGCACCTCTGCAGCTAAATATGAGGTAATCAGCAGAAGAGCTGGATGGACTCACTGACAGAGTATGGCTGGAAACAAGAAAGGGATCCAGGATGGCCAGCTGGGCTACTTGGTTAGTAGGAGTGAGATGATAGAGTCAGCTGACCTTATGAAAAGGAGAAATTTTGTTGGACAACGTGAAAAAGCTAAACCCAAGAGGTCTTTGAAGCAGTTCCTGCTTGGGCTAAGAACCACACTGACGTCAGTGTTCTACCCGTGAAAACTGGGACCAAGCTTAGGAAGCCTAAAATTGGCAAGACCTAAACCAAAAAGGCAGTATCTACACTTGTGATAAAATAATTGGAAAACGTAAGTCAGGTACATGCAGAAGGCTCAGCTGTGTTTCATTGTAGACAACTGCATTATAGCTGCTTTGAACATAAGCTCCCCAAAATTAGCAGGAAGCTCTCAGTTGCTCTCAACAAGCAAGAGGACTGATTCCAGGATAAGAGCTAGCACTTGGATATTCTCTGCCCAAAAGCAAATTTCTGCCAGCTGCAATGTTTCTTCTCTCTTTTGCCTGAAGAAATAGGCAGTGCAGATGTACCTCATCCTCTGTTTGGGACACAGGCAAGTTGTTGCACTTTACAGAAATTCCAAGCTGCAATTTGATCACACATCTTCTGCAACCCACTTTTACTGATCTGCTTTCCAGCATTGTCCCACAATCCATGAAGCAAGACTATTGGTAAAGAGGCAGACAAAGGCGCAGCCACCAAGAATTGTCACTATTTTTGTGTGCAGCTGTCACCACTCAATGGTCTTGTTCAAATTGAAGCATATGTTAGTAACAGAAAGTAATTTTATCCAGGAGAAACCAGCAAAAATAACAGAAATTAGTTTATTCCCAAAAAAAAAAAAAAAAAAAACGTGCATTGGCTTTGCAAGGTGTCTAACAACCGTGCTGGAAAAGAGCTGGTTTCTGGAGCACACCCTACACAGTCTTCCCTGTTGCACTCGGCACAACTTTTACTTGTCTGGTGTTAATACAGTGACATGCTGATTTGCTGAAATGTCCCTGGCTGCCTTTCAAGCTCTTGAAAAGACACCAAAGATTTTGTTTTGATTTAAAACTATTTTTCAGCACCTCCATGTTGGAGTGCCCTTATGAAAGTGCCCATGGAGTCTTCTGACAGGGCTGTGTGACACAGGCACTCAAAGGAAGGAACTAATATTTAATGCTGACACTCAAGTAGGGACTTCTAGCCTCTAAAAAAGTTACTTCTTTTTTGCCCACTGAATTTTCCTGACACTTCCAACTTACTATTTTTTTTTTATAGACAGGCTGTCTTAACCTCAAATTTGAATTAATAGGTCACTAAGGAATCTAAATACTATGGTAAAACATGGCAAATACCGCTACACAATATAGAATTAAAAGTAGTCAATAAAGTCTTGATACTATGTGTTCATAAAATGGTCAAGCTTGCGGGAGTCCCTTAAACCAGTACGATATCACTTTTTTAAAGAAAAAAAAAAAAAAACTTTTCCAAGCCCCGTCCTTTCAAGATTAAACAAATCCCTTCCTCTCATGTCCTTTCTATTTCCAAAGTTCTATTGAAATAAGATATTGAAAGTTTGTGATTACATGCTAAAGATACCAAATTAATGTCCCATACAGCTGACCAAAACATAGCCATGAACAGTCCATCACTCCAAAAATGTACTTGTTTTGTTTTACCAACAAATAACAGATACCTTCATAGGATGATCCTATTCCTGCCAAATTCCATAAGGTTTCCGCAAAATATTATCACTGAGATTCCAGCAAATTGTTCATATTAAATAACTCAAATTTGACCTGATAACACAGAAAAAAAATATGGCAGGTGATTGAAGTAAGCCAGATCTTTTGATGCAACAATAAATCAAATCCGCTGCAAAACAGTGTGGGTAAAGGCAAAGACCTTATGCAGCAAAGGACACAGATGAGCTTTCAATGCTAAATGTGTTGGGAAAGGCAGGAATTGATAAAAATGAAAGGTGAAGAACTTGTAAGAAGGAACCACATGGTGGCTGTTCAAAAGTCTAACCATCTTCCTGCACTTAAACAAGGAAATAACTGCGGGTAAGTGTTGACTTTGCTAATGGCACACGCAGAGGGTTCTCTGAGGTTTGCTTTGCAGATGAGGAAACTGAGTCAGAGGGAATAAGTAAAGGGCCCAAAGCCGAAGGCAAACTTCATTTCCAGGGCCAAGCTTATCAAAAGTCCCCTGCAGACACCTGACTTCCAGTCAGACCATGAGGCCTCTGTAGTCTGTTAGATCTAAAAGGATTTCACCTGCTGTTACAGAGCAAGGAAAATTAGGTCTATTTTTTCAAAGTATGTGTTTGTTTTGAAGCATTCACATTCTTGCAGTAGGAAAAGCTCTAAAACCATCACAGGGAAATGTTTTTCATGCAGTCTAACAATTTCTCCACTTTGAAAACATATCTTAAAATATGCATGTGTGTAGTCTTTCAACGTCCGAACCCCAGCAAAATGGGACAGAATCAGAGTTTTGGCAGAAGAATCATTTCACCTTGCAGCTTAACAATAGCTTAGAACTGCTGACACCCTGCAGGGAGCTCAAAATCCCGTACAATCATAACACCACAGACAACAGGGTCAAGAGATATCACCTATCTATCTTCTGGCTTCTCTCCAGGACCTAGCCTTTTTCTTCACCACTCCTCCACCAAAATTCTTCTCCAGACTACTGACACAAGACACAAATCAAATACCAACTTCCTTTTCAAAATAGCTGTAATGCAGACCTTGAAGGCCCGTTATGGCTCAGCTGTAACAGAGGAAAAAGAATTTATAGGCTTCAAATGCTCAGGTAAAATGTAGGCCAAATTCATAGATTTCTGTTTACATAGACTCTGGAATCTATTCACTTTCTCCAGTGAGCTGAACAGTTTTTGTATGAAGAGGGTATAAAATTCTTTATCAAAACTCTGAAGACCAATGCAGTTCAATATATTTCAGTGGTAGATTTCTGTTCCATGAAGAAGGGGGTCTGTCTGGGTTTATAATCTGCCATTTTAACACTTCCTGCTAATAGTATCTGATTTTCTTGAGTTCTCCAGATGCAATGAGGCCTTCCAAATGCAATATGTCATCTTTTTCCAAGTAGAGCACAGATGTGTTAGCAGCATCAGTTAAAGGATATTAATGATAAGGTTCTGTGATGATACAATAAAAGGACACAAGTTCTTATGGAAGATGCCGGTGGGCACCCAAGAAAATCAAGGTCAAAGTTTTCAACCCACTGTGTGACATCATATACAAGTAAGGCAGTCAAGTATCCAGTTATCTTTATGGAATCACGAACCATTTCAAAGAAATTTTACCCAGATAGGCACATTAATTTCCACCATGCAGAGCACAATCCAGCACATTTTCCATTTATGTGAGTACAAGTATTGCATTGTTTTGACCTTACCATAATTGTTTGTCTAACCTAGACCAAATAGACTGTGACTGTCTTTCCCTGTATTAAAATAATCTAAACCCAAATCTGGATAGACCTGCTTAACCAATACTCTTCCTGCATATCCAATAAATCCAAAGTCTCAATGACTCTCTCAGTTCTCCTCAACTCCTTGTTTTCTACTCATAATGCTCATTTTCTTTACAGTAGTAACAGTTTATTTGGACATTCCCTAGCACAAGAATGATCACACCAATTCAGAGCGAATAACCAACTCCTACCACCTCCAGCAGTGACCAACAGAGAAATCCTGCTGGAGGATATCAATATGAGACCAGCACATTAACTAGTTCCCCTACCTCGTTCTCCCAGCTTCAAGAATTTTGGATTACAGAGGACCCAGATCTTCCCTGCTTCCCACAGTTTACCAGAGTGGTAGTGATTAATGAAGCCAGCTGTGTAATCTTCTCCCCTGCATCGCAGCTGAACATGACAGATGAACTCGAGCAGACATGCAGTGCCACCCAGCATAGCCGATAGCTGCGCAGCCACATCAGTCATGCCCCGTGACAACCCTCTCCTCATCCCTCCTGCTACCTCTCAGCCACATCAAGGAACGTCTCTTGAATAGACTGAGGCTGGGGAAACTTGTGTTCAAACTTCTGGTTTCCTGTGCAAACCTCAGTGAGGTAATTTGGGATCCTTTTTTTTTTTTTTTGGCCGTGTAAAGATAGAGGCCCCAACACAAACTGAAATGGGAGCAGTTTGTTTCCCTCTGGAATCTCTCTGGAAGAGCATGTTTCTCTCCACTGAGTTACAGCTGAAATCCTCTTTGAGTCATCAGCCTGCAGAACAGCATAAGGCGCTGTGCTGACTCCCCAAAGCTGCTGAGGGGGAAGGAAAGATATTAAAGCCTCCTAAAGTTCAATTATGGTGGTGCAGGGGTGTGTAACTAGGCAGCCTTTGTTGTCCTTCCAAAGGCAAAAGGAGGCAGAGCGAGGCAGTGGGTGCCATCTTGGTCCTGTGGAAAAGCCAGTTCTTTTTCATGCTGCCTCTTTGCCACATGGTGAGCAAACGGGCTCTTCCCTTGTGCCCTTCGCCCTATAAACACACCACTGACCTACACCTGCACCCGGCTGTGGCTGGGCTGACTCCCCAGAGCACAAAGGCCTGATTTTGCCACACTTCCCCCCGTGTGTTTGCTCTTTCCTAGCCATGTACCAAGTCACAGCAGAGAAGGACTTGCTTTAAGCTCATTTCTCCTCGTCCCGAGCCGTGATGGAATTGTATTCCGCACACACACACTGAAACATTAGCATCGGCTGATTTGGAAGGAATATTGGAAATGAAGTGATGGCAGAGTAAATGTCAATGCATTCAGTGTGACACAGTGAGCACCAGATCTTAAACAGCTTCATCATTGTGGCATTTACTGTATCCTGAAATAATATTAATCCCACTGTTGTCCTTCTTGATGGAATCATCCATGAATATGGTTTATGGGACTGGCCAAAGTGCTAATAGGTTAAAAGAACAACCTATCCAGTGTTCCACTAAATTAAGGTCGCTTCATGGGATTTAATGAAACAAGTACTGTGTGGGATTTCAAAGGACGTTCCTGTAATTCATGTCTATTTAGGGCTCCTGCTAACCAGAAACCTAATTTCTTTGAGTAAAATAGGTTTTTGTGAAGCCTGGCCATGTGAAAAAAGCTTTAAAGGGCAATAATCAGAAGACCTCATCTGTAACACTTTGTTATTTCAGATGAGTGTTTTGAAAGTTTGGGGGATGGAGTTATTAAAAAAGAAAAAAAAAGGACAATGAACAAAAAAAAAAAAAAAAAAAAAAAAAAAAAAAAAAAAAAAAAAAAAAAAAAAGGCCAGTCTGCAAATTAATGAGAGCAAATGTATTACTGCTATTTGTCTCTCAAAGATGCATGAACAGTTAAAGTGGGACCCAGACACCATTAAATTACAAATGGTGTAGACACTTAATAAGCCAGATACTGTCTCACCAAATAAATAAGTTAATTGGCTCCCATATGCCCAATGAGGAATTGATGCTCAAAAACTGTGGGCAAATGGCATCACCTAAGGCCACTGCCTCAGGAACAGACCTGTATTTCCTTCCCCAGTTCTGTATGTAAATGATGAATGAAATAAATTATCAATGAAATGAAGAATAGATATGCCACTAGAGACAGCAAAGGGAGTAAGAGACAGAAGAGCTTTGTTTGCTGAAACTAGAATTTGGTCAAAACACCAGAGGTATTACCTGCTCCTGTAAAGTTGGACCTCTAATGACCACCACAGACCAAAATTTTTTTACCACAGACAGAAATTCACAATTTTCCCAAGGAAACATTTAGCATTTTCATACTTTGGAATGCTACAATCAGCTCAGTATTCCCCAGAAGTCCAAAACAAGCTAAGAATCGATAACCATACAAAATTTCTGACTCTTACATCTTGTATCATATTTTCAAAATTCTGGAAATAGACTGCCAACATCTGCACTCAAGCCAAGGACTAATCCTGACAGGTACTTTACATGAACATGTGCTGTCAGAAAAAGAGGAGGAGGCACACTGCTTGCATTTCGTACCTTGGTGACTCATCCCAAAATCTTGAAAACACCTGCTGCTAGCGCAGGCTCTTTGCAGAAGCAAAATCAGCAACTTGAACTACATCAGACTTCAGCAAGCTGCAAAACAGCCACAGCTCTGCAGCCCATGAACTCAGGCCCAGAAGATGCTGCAGGGATAGCAGTTACTCAAAGAATCACAGGATGTTTTAGACTGGAAGGGACCTTAAAGGTCTTGTTTCAATCCTCCTGCCAGGGGCAGAGACACTTTTCACTAGATCAGTTTGATATGAGGTGCATCCGACCTGGCCATGAACACTCTCAGGGATTGGAAATGCTACTTCCTCTGCTTTCTAACCTCCCACCTGCAGCAGGGAGGAGATGGCTTCTCTTTGACTTTCCAAATATTTTATTTCCCATTTCACACCATCCCAGCAATAGTCCTTCAGTCTGGATGAAACAGAATTCTCACACTGCCAAGAAATTCTGTCTCTGACTTGCCCATAGAACGTAAGAGAACACTTTCAGCAGAAATCTAACACACACAACTTTTAAATCCAGCAGTTCAGTGTTACCAAAAGCAAAGGGCAACTTTAATACCTCGGTAGCAGAAATCAGTGACCATACCTAGAAAAAGTCTCTGGATTATCTGCAGATACAGCATGCTCTGCCTGCCAGCCACCACTGCCTGTCCACACAGCTGCTCTGGAGGTAAGCTCAGTCCCAACCCCAGCATGGCACACGGAGGTTTGAGGCAGCTGACTGCTTCTTGTCAAAAAGAAGTTTTTCCACTTGTGCCAAAGGGACAGCCAGCTTGCACATGCACTTTTTGGATTTCTCACCTTTGGAAGGAACGTGGTTCCCCCAGTCTGCTGCCTTCACATGGACTCAGCTGTTACAGTAGTCAGGATTGAGGGTTACAGAAATTCAGTTTAGAGACAGGACAGATGACAGTGAAGGTTTTAACTTGAAAGAAGGTTAGAAAAAAAAAAAAAAAATCATTCCAAATTTTACTTAACTCCTCAAAGCACACTTTAACCTTTCAGAGACATGACCTAAACTTTGGGTTCATATCCTATGAGGCAGAGGCTGACTGGAAATGAGACCACCATATATCATGTCTGCCTGACAGAATGAAACACACAGCCATCACAAGAAGAATAAAACCCTCTCTTGAATGTGTCTGCATTGTAAAAGAGAGAGGGAAAAGCTTGATTTATTTAAGCAGTACTTAACTAACAATAAACACTATGAAACAAAAACAAACTAATGCTTTGCCTTTAAAGCATCCATTCAATAGCCCATCTGTCATATTGTTAAGACCTTTAGAAGTTGTTTAACAAAATGTTAAATAAGATGACATTCAGCAGCACAAAATGCTTGACTGGCTAATGCAACAAAAAGGAGTTGGCCTGCTGGTGTTTGATATACTGCTCTGTGCTACAGGCTGAAAGCACTGGAGCACACGATGGGGCTCCCGGGCTGTCACTTTTTATCTCAAGTGAGCAGTGCCAGAAAAGCCCAGAATCACCACAAGTCAGTTTCAGCAGCATGATGCTGGATGGAAGGAAGAGGAAGAGAATCCCAGTGCAGATAGGGCAAATAAAGAAAATAAAAGTTAAAGAATTAAAATAGGAAGCAGAAGAAACAAACTGGCTAATGACAGGAAAAGGGAAGAAAACCCCAAATGATCATATTCTTGGTGACCCATGCGTGTTCCGAATCTAGTTTGTTGGTTTTCTCTCAACCACCTCATAACTTCTACATTCATCAGTAAGGCTTGATGGATGTGGAATGAAAACACTCCAGACTGGCCATGAAAGCCTATTTAGTAAATATCTAACAACTTCAAAGGTGGGTGCAGTCAATTAAAAGACACATGTAAGTTTGTTTGTTTCTTATACAGGAACAGATTTTTGTCTTTTGAAAACAGTGACTCTCATAAAATATGACTTTTTAGGGACTGACTGCATTGATGCCAGAGGCTTGTACAACTCCAAATCTATCATCAGGCTTAAGGCAACACAGCTAGGCAAGGGAGGAAGTTAGTTGGCTTCCTGCACTAGTTGAAGAATAGATATTATTTTGCCCTGATAAAAAAGTCTGTTTCCTAAGGGGAAAAAAAAAAAAAAAAAATCCTTTTTTTCAGACCTGCACAGACCTGCAGAAGGAAGAAAAGGACTGAAGTATTTAAGTTTAGACATGTAACAGTTTTCACAAGGCACTACTGCACATCTCTACTGTCACATACGATGCTCCCCAGCCTCAAATGTCACTAACAAAATCAGGAAACTGTGAAAAGCAAATAGCAACACGTGAATGACTGATAAAAATAAGAGTGCTATTTTCTGTTACAATTTAAATCCTTCCTCTGTGATTGCAAGTATGAAGCTTCTCTTTTGATATCAACACCAAGAAACTCCTGCTAGCCAAACCAGTACACTTGTCAAACTCTAGGGAAGAATGTCATAGCTTAGAGAGGTAACAGACATTTTCATTGACCTTCAGTGGTAGCCCAGTATACATCAGGATGGACTATGATTAGAAGTAACCAATGTTCCCAGGTAGCTTATTGATTTAGAAAGTACTCCCTCCAAAAATACACCTTTAATCATCTGTTATTTAATACATCAGAACTGAGATACAATAGAAAACAGGAATTCAGTACATGTTAGCAAGTCTAGATAAACACTGACTGACAAATACAGAGTATGGCTGCTTACAGATACTTAAATTGCAAGCCCTGTTCCTGCTGTGATCGATAAACAGATTTTTACCTGCCAGAAATACATAACTAAGAATAAATTTTTAAAAAAACCAAACCCGCTGTTTTCCCAGCCTAAAGTATATTCTTAGAAAGAGGGGAGAGAAAAGGAGGAACAAAATCAACGTGTTGTGCAATGCTGGCTCTAGAACCAAATTAGGTGCCATAAAGGTGCTACTCTCACATGGAGGCACATTAATTACAAAGCTGATGCAAACGCAGCTTCAGCTTAACAGTGAGAGTGACAAGAAACCACACAACTCTTTCTCCTCTCAAATGTCCTCCCACAGACTGCTCCTCCAGCAAGACCTACTCCAGATGAATGAGGGAAAAACAAGCAACTGATGATGACATGAGTAAATTAACAGGGTGTATGTATATGGAATATGCGTGTGGACCTATATATATTTAATTTTTACTCCTTTCTCACTGAAATTATCTTGGCTGTCAAGTAAAGAACACTTACAGTAACACCCTAGAATGATCATTTTCCAAACTAAGAGCTCTAAAGGTCAGCCTCCAGCTATACCAAATTCGACACAACTGTGATTGTGTCACCACTTGGGAAAGGGGGAGGGGTTCTACAGCAAAACATATGGCAACAGCAGTTTATTTTATCACATTGCTGTATTGTTTTGAAGTGAGAGAAGGCTTGTAGGGAGAGACGCTATCTTTTATTAGACCATCTATTATTGTTTCCTCCCTGCCCTTTTAAAAGTAGTTTATTTTATGGGTTAAGGGTGACTAGAGCAGAGAAAAGAGCTGTGCTGTAGTACTCACAGACAAGAGCAGACAAACAGATAAAAAGGAAAAATAAAGAAGAAATAAAGATAGGCTCATCTATTCAAAAGCTGGCATATGAGGGTTTTATTAAAACATACTGGCAGAGTGAGAGGAAAGAAAACAAGGAGAAAAAAGACTCATGCATACATGAATATCTGACTCTATAGGCTGGCTCTAAGAGCTAATCCAGCCAGGTCAGCAGGAGAATTCTCACAGATTCCGGTCCAGCCTCTCCTGTACGCATTTTTCAGTTAGATGAACACATCTGTGAATGTTCAAGAGAGAAAGAGGTTTTTAAAGCCTATTTTAGACTTTATAACCCTTCCAGTGCAAATCATGTAGAGGAATGCCAGCTAGTTGGCTGGCAAATATGCCAGCTTTTAACACAGAGGAGAAAAGAGCACTGTGTCTGCCTTTTTGTTTGTTTGTTTTTTCCTCCATTTGGGGAAATATCTTTGCACTGCCTTGACCCCCAAAATATATACAACAATTAAAGTTTTCTAACTCCCAGCTCACTTGAGGAACCACCACATGAAGGTAACAGGAGAGTGCCAGCACAAGGAAGATGTGCTGCTACAGCACCAGGGAGATCCTGGCTCCTACTGGAGATTCCCTGCTTGTATGATCATTAGTTAATTTCAAAGAAGCAGCTGACAACCTTCCACAGTGACTGAAGAGATCAATTACAAATATCATTAGTATGCAAACTATACCTAGGTTCTGCAGCCAGCTATTCCTTGAAAAGGGTATCAGAGACCAAACAAAAGGGTAAATAAATAATCCTAGCCTCTGTTTCAACAGAAACGGCAAGCAAAAAGAAACCTTTAGGGATACTAGTTCTATTGGGAATGCACTCCTCTTTTTCTATCAAATATATTGCACTAAAACTTAAGTGAAGCTTTAAAACTTGAAAATAAGAAAACCCATCCCATAAACGGACAAATTTACCTCCTTGGCAAGTTATCTATTTCTTTGCCTTTAAAGCATTCCTGCTCTCATCCAAAGTCATCATTAACTGTACCTGTGGTTTCTGTTCCAGGGACAAAGTAATACATCGTGACCATGTGTGTACCTGCACAGCACTAATATTATGGTTTTGCAGTTGTGGAAGTCGGTGGTATCAGTATAAATACTGTTTTCAGCGCCCTACAACATAGATGCTAAAATACAAAATGCCAGCTTCTCTATAATGGCCAATTTCCTGAAACCCTCTCAACATGCTCAGTTAGTTGATCAACAGGATTATGCCCTTTGTAGCAGTTGGTGGGTTTTCACATTCAGAGATTGCCTCAGGTTACGATGTAAGGTATAACCAAAAGGATGTATTACCACCTACACAAGCTGTTAAGATAAGTGGGGCAGCGTTATCTTCTCCATGAGTCAGCCCTGATAACTCTCCCAGGAGGGATATCTTAGCTAAGGGTCCATTAAGGTCTCACAGAGCGATTCAGATTTACATCATCCCACTGTGAGGTGCTCTGCCCAGGGGGAGGAACCAAACATTCCTACCTGTGTTTAATCTGATACTCAGAAGACCACAGGCAGCACCTACTACTGGATTCTATCACTGGGCCTTCAGAGAAAGCCCTTCCTACAGGATCTCTGCTTTGACAGACCCACATCCATTGCAGCAGCAGACCTCACGTCATGGGTAGAAATGAGCCAGGACGCAGACTCTCAGTTAACAGCATGAAGTGGGTCCCAGTTTATTCCTTACTACAATTCAATATTCCTGACTCCAGCTATGCACTGACTCTGACTACAGCAAGCTCCTACTGTAGGGTCCAACCACAGACTCTGACTGCTGGAATATGACTGCAAGTATTTCCTTGCTGCCTCTGACCACAGGCTTTTACCTAGCTCTGACTATAACTGCAGGCTCCAACCCCATCACACCCAGACTGACCTCACAGCAGATCCTCCACAGCAGCAACTCCCCTCCTTGTGTTTCTCTGGATTATTCCTTCTTCCCCAGGGCTCCTCAAGGTCCCCTTCCTAACCAGCCAACCCACCCTTTTTATCACACTTATCTTTATTAATCACAACTCTGACCCACGAAGGGCAAGGCTGCTCCTCTTCTTTGGTAATTAGTACAGCTGTGACTTATCAGGGGCAGGGTCACCTGTAATCTTTTCTTCTACACCTAAAATCCATCACTCCTATGGGACTGTAGGCACCATTTAATGGTACTGCTACAATCACCCTGACCAGCAACAAGTCAAGTCATATTTTGACTCTTTCAGTTTAAGGCAGTGTTTTTATACTATTGCCTTTATTGTAATTTTCCAATTAAATTGTAGTCCTGACTTGGAATCTCCCACTGGTTTGCTTTCAAACCAGTACAGAGATGGAATCAATGTTTATCAGACTTAGCTCGTCTCTAAATACAGGAAGAAATCTGGTTTATAAATGCATCAAGCAGCTATATTCCTTACTAATACGAACCAGTGCAGCTGCACTAATAACCATGGAGCTGCACCTTTTAATAACAGCAGAAGTTCTGGGCTATGATACCATGATAGTGGGTCTCATCAGTCCACCCTTAAGAAAAAAACAAAAACAAAAACAAAAACAAAAACAAAAAAAAACCACCAAAACCTGACTACTATGACTGTATCATCTGGTTCATCTTTCAGGCAATCTGTGTGTGATTTTTAACCTGAAGTGGGCTTGGATTAGTGTGAGAGACACACACCACACAACAAGGCATTCATCTTTGAGACTATTTGAACCATTTCAGATTTAGCAGGGCAAATGCTGACTTGGTACACAGCCTCACCCTTAAGATTTTAAACCAGATGTGCAGCAAGTGATCAAGAGTGTCCTTTCCCAAGAGTGTTCTTTCTTCCTGTTGAACTACTTGTTTTAGAGATGGGTCTGCTGAAAGGCTACTGAACTACAGAGTTAAGGAAAAATGCACAGAGAAAGGAGCTGCATCTCTGACTGAAGCAGAATCCCCTGGATCCATGTCAGCCACAGAGAAGCTGTAAAACAGCTGATTAGTTTATTCTGCCAAACATCTGAGAGCATCATTAGTCACACAAATGGTTTGAATTATGATCAAATGAGCTGAGTAACCTGCTGCCATGAAACTCCATGAGTCCTGTTTGCTCAGGTCTCAACATGTGTTACTCAGTGCGAAGCCTTGTCTCCTGGCTCCATTTGATGGCTCATGCAGGCCAGGGTTTAAAGTGCCCTTTTCATCCTAAGGACAACACTTCCTACTGAATTCTTTTACCTGAAGATTGCCCCCATATATACTTCCACTAGACAAGAAGAATTAATGCAACATTTTCAGACATCTTTTGTCGCTGCACTATCGCTTTTGATGGCAGGTATAGAGAGGTGTTGCTGCCTATTTTTAAAAACCTAAATTAAAACCAGAAACCAAATCACATTTCCCTGATGATTTGACTTTCAGTGTTGATAAAAAGGAATTAATGAAACCAGTTTGTCTTTTTGTTAAGACAGGACCAGACTGCCTCTACCACAGAGAGAGTACCAGCACACCGGCCATGAGTTTTACCTCCCTCCTTTACATTTTGCTGCAACCTAACCATCTATAGCAAAAAGGCTCTGACATGGATCAAAATACATCAGCTCAACCTGATTCCAACAGAAAAAAATATTAAATGCCAGTATTTCAAAGCATCACTCCTCCAGTCCTCTCTCACTATTGAAGGTTGACACCTGCTGTGACAATACCCAAGGGTGAGTAAATCCCTGCAGCCCAGCAGAGGAGAGATTCCTGTGTAAGCAAAAACATCAGTTTCAAATTATATTTCCTCTACTAGGTCTCTAAACTCTCTGCTCAGAAACTAAAGTACCCAGATAGATTAATGCAAAAGTGTGGCAATCTCCCACACGTATTTCCTTTTGTTCCGTGAAATTATTCACTAAATAGGAGTTATTCTGTACAGAATCAACACAGTGGAAAAAAATTCCTGCTGTTCTCCATTCAGTGACACCAAGATTTTATCCTGAGATACAGAAGAGTGTTTCTGTGCACAATCTTCCTCAAAATTATTGCATAGAAAGGTATCAAGAAATATACAGGCATACTGATGAAAGATTTGGAAGGATAGCGAGAATTCTGTGTGTTCTTCCTTAGTTTTATGAATTCTGAAGTTAGGAGTTTTGTTCTCCCCTCTGGGAAAAAATTGGTTTATAAGATCTGAAGGAGAGAAATGACACAAACACACTGCTGTGACCAGGAACAGTTGCACTCATTTAGCCATGACTCAGCCGTCAAAAAGCATCACAGACAACTTTTGTGTCAGCACTGCCAGACAAGAAATAAGCATCCAGGTTCATTCCAATTAGTGACCTGTGATTTTGTTTTCATTCCTGTTTTCAAACACTTTCTACAGAGAGCACCTGAACTAGAGTATAGCAGAACTAGAACTACAGCAAGCGCCTGCTGAAATGCTACAGATGCTATTTTGTATCATGTGAGAAAATCACAACAAACACTGCCAGCTCCAATAACAGTAAGGGCAAGATTTAATCATAATTGCACTCACGAGTTGGAATTTTCTAAGTGAGAAAGGGCTTCAAGTGAAACAAGTGGTTTCAGGAAAAATATTTCTATTCAAAAAAAGGATTTATCATTTCTTCCTTTTAGGAGAATAAAAACCCAAAAATATTCAGTTCCAAGGGAGATATACTAATTTGAGTTTATCTGAACTACTTCTGTGCCTCATGACATTCCAGTTTCCAGCTATGACACCACCAACAGATCACTTGTGTAACATGTACAGGCTTAGAATGTTAACTAATATTCTGATAATAATAAACATAATACAAAAAAAACACCTTTCTTCTGCCAGGAAGCCTTCTGTTGAAAAAAAATGTTTACAGATTATTTCATTATTACAGCCTGACATAATGTATTGGGGGAGGATGTGTATCGCAAATAAACTGTCTTTATAACTTCCAACAACTCTTACTGTAAGAAGACAAGACAGAACCTGTAGGGTCCCAGGCCACAGCAGCAAACCTGCACCAGTCAGTGAAATCAGTTGACTCTTTCTCTGCCAAAATATCTTTTCCTATTGTTGATGAGGAGACACTTCACAAACAGAATAAAACCACCAATCTTCATGTTCCAGATTACCACAGAAAACTAATGGTTCTCCCCATTGAGAGACAGGTAGAGTTGGTCAGTAGCTCTCTTTTGCACTAACTCACCCTCTCAGATTTCTAACACTTTCATTACCCAGCTCATACAGTTCACTACAACTGAGATATGATTGGTTTCATTAATTAGAAGAGATTAGCAATGCCAAAGTCCTCTCCTGACAGAAATAAAGGCACGATCAACAAAATTATGCCCACTTAAATTAGGAGTTAAAGAGCTACAAATGCCATGCAAATTTGCCACTAATACTTTTTCTGCTCTTGCTGAGTGTTATTATATTTATGGATTTATTATGGCTTCCAAGATGATAACTACAACTCTTGTTTTTATGAAAGGACATCTGGATCAGGCACATATCTGGAATTAGTATTCTTCTTGCAGCACAACTCCAGCATCTGTTCCATATGCTATTGTATCTTGCATATTGACTAACTTCCAATAGAACTGGATTTTGCAGAATTTACTACAGTGCTCATCAATATGTTTCTCCACTTAGCATTCAAAACCCTACTCAGCATTGAGAAATACAAGCTTACAGCTGTTTTTTTGTCCCAAGGAACCTCTCACTGTGCAGTTCTGTACATTGTCACAGTCCTTGCATCGCTGTGGTCACAGACAGCAGATATCTGTTTTTGTCTGCAATGGTCTTAAAGAAGGTTCTGCTCCAAAGTTTCCAAATGGAGCCCTAAAATGTGTGGGCATTTTAGTATCAATAATCCAAAGCTCCTTAAGGGCACATTTTCCCTGCATAACTTCCTTCCATGTTTTTTTTTATTTGTCTGAATGACCTGGAACAAGTGGCCAGTTCTAAGCAGACTGATAAATTAACAGTGTCTAGATAGAGAATACAATACTGGGGAGAGACTGCCAACAGAACCTCAAAGTAAATAAACTTTATAACTTCCCTTAAGTTTTTTTCTGACCTAATAGGAGGAAAGTCTCATTACATTTCCCAAACTTTGTATATTCCTTTACAAGTAGCTCCTTTTAATCTGGCAAATAACCAGAGTATCCTTACTTTTTATCTTCCATTTTCTTCAGTCTTTCTGGTTTGCCATCATAATTTATTTCACTCAAAAGTTTCAAGGAATGGAGTTGAAAGTTTTGTATCAAGAAGCACCTTTCAATATGCAGTAGTTTTACAAATTAAGATTCTCTGCAGACAGGTAAACATACCTATGCTCTCCTTTGTACCATCTTTTCCTTCACATATTTCCTGCCTAGTAAAGTTACTCCTCAGTTTTGTTTTCTGCCTTGCATGTAAAAAATTGATTTTGGCTTTTGGGGACTTAGGGATGTTATCATGTTCCAAGATTTAATGCCATTTCCCACACAACATTCATTATTCTATCACATAACTACATTCATCTGACACTCACCAGTCTGTCCTCAATGTGGTCTGAAACACTTTGCTCCATCAACTGTTCATCAGCAGTTCATCAAACTTCTTATCTTGATCTCACACTGTTGAACAAAACTTACAAGTGAGTACTTGTGGGTGTATTGAGGAATTCAAATGGATCAATGTCACACCTACATCTTGTCTCTCCTGCTTGAAGAAAAAGGTAAGAAAAATGTTTCATTTACTCTCCCTTTTATTTTTTTTTTTTCCTCCTAGAAAGGCTTGACACTGAAGGAAATATTTAAAGGTATTTTCAACTCCACCAGGGATTTTGCTGAGCAGTGAATCATAAGACATTTATCTTCTCACCCACATACTGCAGTCAAAGTGCAGCTTGTCTTTCGGTCACCAATTTCAAACTGCTCCCAAAAGATTTCTGAACTAACTTGTCCACTGCTGCATCACTGTCAACCAGAGCTCCTCTCCATGCCTAAAACCACGCTGTGTCACTACTGTACACAGGGAAAACCTCGTACTTCATTTGGGCTTTCCATAACTTTCTCCCACGTGCTACTTTTATGCATTTTTCTTCTTTGTCAAATTTATTTCCACTTGCCTCCCCCAAGTATTTTATGCAGCCTGCCTGCTTTATGACTTCCTCCCCTTTTCGCTGTACATTTTTCTGCCCTCTTGGCAGACAGTCTGTGAGGGGAGCTTCTATCAAAACACAACCACTAATCTTCTGCTACTTTCTTTTGTCCTCAGTAAAAGACATGAGCTACACACCCCATACATCAATTCCTTTTACATCAAAGCCTCCTAGTAAGTGTGGGAGTATCATTAAACTCCAATTTGGGCTCTACATATAGTCTATCAGCAGCCAAAATCCCAAAAATCTGTTGAAAATATGCGTTCATACACACACACTATCATAGCATCAATGGAGACCAGCCAAAATTTCCAAACTAGCAATTAACTTCAGATGTCTCCTGTAAGATTTTCAGCATGCTGCCCCTCATTTTCAAATTTTCTCAGCCCCATCACCTCATCCAGTGAAGGGAGGGGGTACATTACAACAATTCCCACCAGCAGTGGTTGTGTTTCACTCTTACATCATCAGGGAAAGCTGAGGGTGCTTGACGTGTCTCATCAGCTTCCCAATCACTTTCTGCACACTGATTTTACTAAGGTTTGTGGTTGCTTTTTTTTTTTTAATGAATTTTTTACACAATTTGGTCTTTGACTTACCATTCTGTTTTATTATAATGCTCACTACGAGAGGAATGTCCTGGTTAATTGAAACCCAGAGTTCTTTCACTGCCTTCTAATGCACAATCAAAAAAACAACGTTTAAATATTGCTTGTCAAGGCATGGGATGGTTTTGTGGAGTTCACCATGTTTTTTGACATTTTTGGGTTGTTTTTGTTTTTTTTTCCTCTGCACCTGCTGAGGTAAAAAGGCCTGCGATGGAAGTGTTTTCACCTCAGTAGGGTGGGTGGAAGGATTATGTAAACAATTGTCTGGAAAGAGGGTCCTTGACAGGTCCCATGCTGTCAAACAATTGTGACTTCTTGCATTTCGAAAGTCACGCTCAGATGGTTTCATCTGAAACCCTCTGGGTAATAGCAGCCTTTTGAGGTTATGATATCTCTGGATGGAAGTCAATAAAAGAAATTCACTTTCAATTGAAGCCCTGGAACACTGCCAGACAGCCCCAACAATGAGATACCTCTCCAAAGAAAATTGGACTGATTCCCCCCACCATTTTTTCTCCTCCCCTTTCCATTTCTCTCTTCATCTTTATTTGTGCCTTTAACCTTGTTTGTGGGTTCCCTTTTTTTTTTAAATATTTCCTCTCCCAATAAGCTGGGAATCCTGAAGCCTTAAAAAAACAAACACTTGGGACTGAAACAGTAGTAGCCAGTAAATAACAGAGACACAGACTCCCACAGCAGCAAAGACAAGTCACACTCAATAGCTGACCTTTGCCACGTATGTGAAAGGAAACAGAATAGAACCTCTGCTCTGGGTGAAGGGGGGATATTATTACAACCAGCAGCTTCCTTTTTAAGAAGGCTCGTTAAAATACTTACTTATTTGTTTAGTTTAAGGAAGGGGAAAATCTCACAAAACCTGTCGCACTTCCAGAGCCAAAGGTGTTGCATTTTTGCTTTGCTTGCCATTGATGACTTGGGATTTTTTTTTTCCCCTTAGATTTAGCAGGTGCTGCATTCTGTCTGTCTCTTGGTTTTAATCATCTAGGTAGATTAAAGAGTGTGCATAGTTGGGAGGCAGAATGGGAACGGAGAAGATGCATAAATATTGTGAAAGTAATAATTTTCTTCATCAATTATCTACTTCTTGAGCTGTTAGTACTGCATGTGATTTTCATTTGATTTCCTGTCAAGTCAAACGGGCATAGGAAATGCATTTAAAAAAAGAAATCTCCCATGCCTTGGAAACATATCTCTTAGGCAGATTTTGTGCTGAAGTTCCTTGTGGTTTGCATTTGATTCAGATTAGGCTGTAAATCCCTTCTTTTGCTTCAGTTCTACAGTGATTGATTTTTCTTACATTAGGTTAATTTCAAAACCAGTGAAGTGACAGCAATGTTAGAGTTAAAAAAAAATCTGACCTGCTTCCTCTCCCTACAGCATTATTTGTCCTTTTATCTCTCCAAAGCTCACAATCTACACAGGTTCAGGTCTGGTCAAGTGTCAGCTGAGAAAACAGGCATGGGGTTGTTGGGGGAAGAGGGTCATTTGTTCTGTACATGGTGTTTTCTTCTGATCAGCCGACTCAAAAGAATGGCAGGAGATGCTCAGACACTGTCTTTTACCAGAGAGTCCAAATCAAATTCCTGACTCACAGGGATCCTTGGGATCCACTTGCACTTTCAAGAGAGCTGCTTGACTGTTGTGGTCAAAGCTAAATCTAGAATGCAAGCAAGCTTCTGAGCGAATGAGTTTAAACCCCACTCTCGTCTCAGGTTACTACATTTTTAAACTGTTCTGTACATACTATTAAATAGATGTGATAGGACCCATTTATTTCATAAGAGCAGTTCCAGCAAAGATTCCTTGCAAGGACAGTTTCCTGCATAAAAATCTTTAGGTACTGCACATGCAAGCAGTTGGCAGCTCTGGGTAAATTTGCATCCACAAATATTAAGTGAGGATTACACATCTCTGACATACAGGATTCTCCACTAAGCTTCTCAGAAGCACAAGGAAATTAAACAACTGCTCCAAGTTCACCAAACAGCTCGGTGACAAAGTGAGGAACAGAAAGCAGGCGTTCTCACTTCCCTTCTCACACCCAGACCTGAAAATATGTTACCTCCTTAGAGTGAAGGCTTGGTGTAAGAGGCAGCACCAGGGATCAAGGTATCAAGCAGGTACTGAAATATTTAGGTGCATCTCATGATGTTAGATTTATTTAAAAAAAAAAAATCCTCCTAGAAAGCAGTCTGTATGCTCTCCTTTTCTCACTGTGTAAATAAATCACAGGCATGTTCATCTGAGTGCAGTGTTAGTTCATGGAAGTATATGTTGCTGCCCATATATTTGTCCTTTGCCTTTATTCTTCTGAGTGCTAGGCTTGGCAATGGAACCTATTTGAACTACATTTTCTCCTTGCCTTTGTATTTAGGTTAGAGAAGAACATCAATTCTCTTCTCAAAAGACTTTAAAAACCCACTCACTTGTTTAACTTTTATGGACCAACTGTTGCTCTCCAGAGGATTTTTTTTTTCCTCTTGTAGGAAATACTATTTATTCACACATGAAAAAGATATTCTTACAACCTGTATAATGCATAGGAGTTTTCAAGGACCAATATTAGAAAATATTTTAAAAAAAAATAACAAGTTTAAAAACACTGCAAAATTACTTTCTTAACCTTTTCAGCATTTGAAAGTTTTTCACTTTGTTATGAGGTAACAAAGTAAATTCAAAGCTCTCCAGGCAGAGAAGTTCATGAATATCCCATCAGCATTCTTCCTCTTATTTACCCACCTTCACCTGAAATTTTTTTCACAAAAAAACAAAACCCAAACAGTTGTAATAGACATATAAGACAACAAATGTATTTGTGTTTTTGAAGCAATTCAGACATATGTAGTCCAATAATCTACTTTTTCCTGTAGCAATAATAGAAAATATCCCCTGAAGAGTACAACAGAAGGTCTAATCTGCAAAAATTACATCCTTCATTTTATTCTTAAAAAGGCATTTTTGCTACAAAAAAAATTAGAATTTTCCATTGCTTCCACAGATAAACAGAACAGCTTCACAGCTAGTAAAATTTAGACAGCGCTGGTGCAAACTTTGGAAGTAGATACAGAATAAATCCTGAAGTTTAGCATCACACAATTAATAGGTGCAGTCCTACTTGCCAAAATAAGCATGTTCTCTTCTCTTGCCAGCATGGATTTCATTTGATTTGTTAATCATAATTTGATATTAACAGCTCTAAAATGATACTGATATGTGAGGATCAAGGTACTTTACTCCTATACTTTTTTTTTAATTTCAGCATATCTTAATTGACAATCCAGGGTGCATTATAAATCAAAATAGACACTTATTTACATGAAATAGCATCCATATTGCTAACAAATAAAAAAAAAAAAAAAAATCATGATAGCCTGTGAGGTTATAGACAAAGACGTCAAAGCCAGACCAAGAATCTAATTTCTGCATCCTTCTTCCTTCCATAGTTCAGGTTCTTATCAAACAAGTTCTCTTCATAGATGGGAATGATATAAAGCCTTGCTTAGAATGTCTATCCTTTACTTTACTCTCAGGAATTAGGACAAATTCATTAGGAAAGCAGAGCTGTGAGTTCTAGGCTATTCAGAAGCAGAGGAGTCCAGAAGAAAATAATTTTCCTCGAGGCAAGAGAGCCTGTACTGACCCAGAATCCTGGATAGTAGTGAAATTCAGTTGTAGCATACAATACTAGTCCTCAAATTTAAAAATCTGAAAATTTTGCAATGAACAGAAATTAATGGGATATTGAACTGGATGATTTAACCTTTTTTTTTAAGGGATTTTGTTCTAATAGACTGGATTATCACTTTGTGTTCTACTAAGACCTCTCGGGGTTTTTTTGAGTTTTTTGTTTTGTTGTTGTTGTTGTTTTGTTTGTTTGTTTTTAAGATGGTCACTGAAGCATAGCACTAAGAAAGTAATTTATTATTTTAAGGTAGTACAGAGAGTGCCCCAGGTGACCTTTGCAAAGTCATTGGGAAGATTAACCAGGATATACAGAGTCATATGGCATTCATGATACAGAATAGTGTTAGCAAAAGGCTAGATGAGGCAATAATGACATGTGCCCCTCCAAAAAAGTCTCAAAACAGTATCTGAAAGCCCAAACAACACACCCAGATACCATAAGCATGAAAGACTTTGTGAGAGAACCCTTATTTTTCCTTCAGGTTTTGACAAGAGTACGATTACCTCTATTTTCCACTTCTTGAGCCATGTTTAGGTCAGCCTCCCTTTCTGCAGGTGAAAACTTGCTGCCCAGAAATAGTGAATTCAAGGATAAAGTGCATTTCAGTTGTCACTCCCACACTACAAAGCTTACCATCTACTGGGAAGGTATCACAAAATAGCAAAGAAATCCCAGTAAGTAAAACAAAGAACAATAAAAATATATATATATATCATGTTTTACAGACAGAAAATACCCAAACCCCAGAAAATCTTCATTTTGTTCTAGAAAGACAATCTGAAAAGAAATCCCACAAAAGAAAATCTATCCTACTTTATGAACTAATACTACACTGCAGAGTTTTCTGTCCTGTACTGGTGGATTTCCCCACTCTTTTTAAATTAATTACTCCTTCCCTATCAGGTCTCCAGTGCTGCAGGGCAGAAGAGATTTCAGCTATCCCTGCCCACATTGCCCCACTGTGTTTTTCTGCCACAAACATCTGTTTCTTATCCAGCGGTGCCACACCAGTCTGACTCCAGACCCTCATTTTCCCTCTGCTTCCACTACCATCCCCTTTTCAGAGCACAGAGCTGCCACCAAACAGCAATTCCAGGAGTGCACATTATCATCTCCAAGGCCAAAAGTACTCAGCTGACAGCTCCCATGAATCACTCAAGGACTGGTGAAAGCACTCATTGCTTCTATCACCATCTTCTGCTTCTGGAAACAAATCTCATCACAGCCTGGAGTGCTCTGGGGCCAGAAGACTGAAATTACAAGCTAAAACTTCTCATAAGATAGAAGTAGAGAAACCCTCATTGGAAATTGTGCTCAAAAATCCCATGGCATTTTTTAATCTCCCTCCCATACTATGGTTCATCTCACCACCTATGCAAAATTCCATCTTCATTTTTTAAATTCATTAATCAATCCTCCCACTTAAAGATAGGAGAAAGCTTCCCATACAAAGAGTCTTTCATATGATAATATTCTTTGCACGAAAGAGCTTTCATTTTGTTGAAAAAGGACAAGCACGCAGGCAAAAGCCAACAATTGGATTAAATCCCAGCAGATCAGAAAACAAAAGCTGACAAGTAACAGTGGTTTCACAACCTATAGCCCCTCCACTGTTGAACCCTCAGCCCTGATCCTCTAAGGTGCTCAGACCACAAGTGACCGTCAACAAGCCTGAAAACTGAAATTTCCCAACACAATGGTCGGTAAAGACTTAAAAGATGTCACTAAATTTCCTATTTATGCATACAATCAACCTATCAGCCTTCCACCAAAAGTCTAACGACCTCAGCCATTCTGCCTGCTTCACATCTCTGCCAGTACACCAACCGTCTGCGTCTGATTCACTAAATCATTTTAAAAAAAGAGGCAAACAGAAATTGCCTAAGAACTCTGCATGCAGCTACAATGAGCTACATACTCATCCTGTTCTTGGGATGGTTACAAAATCTGCTGGGTAAAGAGGTACAAACTAGAGGAGAAGAGAGTTGTCACTAGTACCATTGACAAGAATTCCCCTTTACCTTCATGCTCTCCCTTCCAGGTATCTCTGGCTTAAATACTTCTGCCAGAAAGAGGCTTGCTAATCACCTGGCTAACTTTCACATCCTCTCTTCCCTGTGCCGCGCAAATAGTTCAATAAGTCAAGATTAATTAATTCCTGTTTCCAAGAACACTTATTATTTCACTATTTGCCTTCAGCACTTCGCATGGAGCTCCCAACACACTTTGAATGCAAAGGACATCCTTCCCTTGCCTCGTTTATTGAGGGTGTGTTAGGTAATCACAAAGAAAATAAGCAGAACTGCTTCCCAACACTGGTGGGTTTCGGTTTGTTCTCCTCTTTTTTCCGCCACCAGAAAATCTGAATCACGGGCATAGTGCATCTGCAAGGGCAGCCGTGATCTGTAGATCACATGGATGACTTAAAACCAGGGCTCACATAGGTGTAGGGAGGGCGGGGGGGAAGGAGGAGGGAAGTAAAAGGGGAGTTGAAATGACACACAGCAAACATACAGAGCCAAACATTCACTGGAAACTGCTGTCTCTTGAACACTGATGAAAATCCAGCTGCTTGGATCCTGTACGGCACTGCAGCCTATTTTTTCAACCCTAACCAAGCGGTTCTCATTTTGCCAGAGAATGAATTGTGTGAGGACTGCCCTTTCTTCCGAGCTTTTCTGTGTATGTGTGGCCAAAGCATAAACAGACCTATTTAAAAAGGGCAAATGGAAGCGATGCACGGGCTAACAGCCAAATTACTCTGTTTACTGCAACTTCTATGCCCAGAGAAGTTTCTTTTGGGTCTTAAAATAGCATCAGTCACTGCAGGGTGGAGATACAAGGAAACCAAAGATTATATATAAGTACATAAGTCTTGTCACAAGTCCTGGTGCTTGTACCTATTATTCAGTTTAATTATAGTTTTAATTGATTTGCATATTACTGCAGCTTCGATAGGCTGATAAATATATCAATAGTGGATGTTAAATAAGAATACTAAAAGGCTCCTCTAATGCATAATTTACTTCATGGCAAACAATCACTTCCTCTCAGATCATCACTATTGTAAATTTGGAACCTTACCTGAAAGGTTTTTCCCTAATGTGTTTCCTAGTAATTAAAAAAAATTAATAAAATATGATTTACATTATGATGCTTTAATTCAAGTTGAGTAGCAGAGTGGGAATGTGTTATTTTCTTAATTGAATGAGTATTAAAACTTGGAGAGGGACTTAGCTCTGCGTTCAAATGTATTTATTTCAATTTTGTTACTTGTATCACAGTAACCTCAAGTTCCCAGCCCAGGTCAAGAACTCACAGGCCAGAAATTCTGCAAAGCTATCATGGGGAAATGCCCCTGGCACTAAACAGCTTAGGGGAAAAAAAAAAAAATCATCATAAATGATGGAAAACAGGAGGAAAAACCCTGAGTATCATTATCCACACCTTGAAAAGCAGGGACAGAGATGCAGACTGCTGGAAGTTACAATGACTTAAGTCAGGGAGTCTAAACTATGGTAAGAAAATCGAACTGAAGTCTATCAAAGGTATCAGAAGATATGATCAATGCTTACAAAGGGAATATTTCTGGTACTAAAGGTCTCATTAATCTAGCGGAAAACCGTGGTAAGACGTCATGGCCAAGAGCCAAAGCCAGGCAAGGTCAGAGACACGAAGGGTGACCATTTCTAAAAAGGGAAAGTAGGACATTAGAATTCCAATTCTGGGACATAGACACAGCGACTTCTCCAGCTCCTGAAGGCACTGAAACAGCTAAATGTCTGCCTAAAAAAAGCAGAGATTCGACATGGAACGTACAACTGGCACCAAAGAAGGCTTCAAGCACCAACACCTTGTTATCTAAAAGCCTCTCATACCTTTTCTGTGGAGCCTCTCACGGGCAGCCCCATGCATCTCCGGCACTTTCTCTCTTCCTTCTGCAGCTCTGGCTCTCTCCTTCTTGTCCCCAGCACGGCCACCAAACCCTGTCGGTCCCTCACACAGCATCTTGCCCTTTCTGTCCCTTCCTCCTCACATCACGACCACCAGACTCCAACTGCCCCTCTCCCAGCTAATCACTCTTAATCACTCACAGCTGTGAGGGCAGGGCTGTTCCCACTCTTTGGTAATTAACACACCTGCAATGCATCGGGGCAAGAGTGCCTTCAGCACTATCTCTGTCTGTCCTCCCACGGAGATTCTGTACACCCAAGACACAAGCCACTTGCAAGAAACGCTACTCATATTTCACAGTCTGGTCATACTCAGCGTCAAACTCTTCTGATTTTGACTGAGTCAAGAGCAAACTCTCGAATTCTCAAATTCCAAGCTTTTTTATCTCAGCTACTTTATCTCAGAGATCATGTAACTGCTGAGAACACATCACAAGCTAGACAACAGGAAGGTACCATCTACAGCTGCTGCTGTGAAACCACACGGTGGAAGAGGAAGCAGCAGTGGAGACTGCAGGGGTCTATTTGTCAAAAATACCATGCCAACAGAACTTGACTTTTCTAATACTGGCAGCAGCTGACAAAAAACAAACAAACAAACAACAAAAGAACTACCCCACAATTCCTTCTTATCAGCTGGGGAGAAAGTATGTCCCTATGTCATTCCCTGAATTTACACAGTGAAGAAGGAGATGGTGAACAATACCATCACCTTTGAGAAGCAGCCCAGCACGGGCCAGGAATCCATCACTGAGGTACAAACCAGGAATTAGCAGATGCAGCCCACATATGCCTGCCTTGTGAAAGGGGTGGGAAAGCACTCAAAAGGTGCCAAAACAAAGATCACTTCTTGCTCAGGCAGTTTAATATGCAAAACAATCTCTGGGTCTAGAGAAAAAAAATCCCGGCTTTAAGAAATTACAGGAATTCAACAGGGGAGCTGCTGTAGCAGCAGAGTTTCCTCTCCAAATTCTACTGCCAGCTGAACTACCAACCTGTTATGGGACCTTGAACAGTCCTTCACTTCCCCAGGACCCTCCATCAGCCTTTGCATGCCTTGGGGATCCTGGCATGACTCTTGCTCCACATATGTGCCATGCCTAGCATAACAGGGCAAGAGGCCCCTGGCACTTCCACAGTACAAATTACTATTTGTATTACTAGCACCATTCACAGAGCAGTCCTACTCCAGCAGTCATCATCTAGCTGGCTGTCACCACACTGAGTTGCACAAGTCCTGCTTTTGGAAACAAAAGTCACAGCAGTGCCATACCAGGAAGGGTTGCTCACATGCTGGGGACAGCTGTTGAACTCTACTTTGCACCAAACATGGAACAACATTGCGCCCCATTCACTTTTCCATAATGCCCCTGAAATCACAGAGCTTGGCCTCAAACCCCACCAACCTCCTGTCCTATATGTGACCTTCTTTTGAAGTAGCCCTCAGCTGTGTGGACACCCAGAGAAGGAAGAAAAAACATAATACTGTAATGCACAAGAAATTAATGCTGGAGATCAATTTGAGATACAGGTGCACATTTTATTACGGGACAAGACAGAGTTTATATATTGCCATTACAATAATGTGACCAGCCCAAAGAAATTCAAAAAAGGCAAGTTTTCGAGTCTGGTTGTGTTTATTAGGTGGTTTGGTTTGGGGGTTGTTGGTTTCTTTGGGTTTTCTCTTTTTTTGTTCAATTGTTTTGGGTTTTTCTGGATGCTTGTCTTATAACTGACCTTATAAGCTTATTGGGAAAATTTCCCAAAAATGGCTTCCTGATCTGCCAGTCGTGCTGCCCACAAGAAAAAGAGTATGTTGTTTCTTTCAAGCCAGGGTTTTGGACAGAGCTAGTCTTAAAATATTGAGTTAACTTTCCGCTCCAGTGCCTTGCAGCCCAGTTCTAAATAATGGTCACTGAATGAGAACAGGCAGAGAAGAAACCAGTTTTAATTAGCTGTACAGTGAGTGTCTTTGTCCCACAGATAGATTTGATTATATCACTGATAACCTTCACAGTGTTTGTTATCACATTACACTACGCCATTCTTCAGAGCTGAAGACATTTTCCATACGCCCCGAACAGCCTTAGCAGCAGTGAAAAAAATAACGTCAGAAGTCCCTTCCAGATGTTTTGGTGGGATTCTTCTGTTCGACTGAGTCCCCTCAACTGGGGTGAAGCCAGGAGAGCTCAGTGGTGGTGCTGCAAGCAGTGAGTGATACCAACACAGATCTCTGCCAATTTGGTGCTTACAGTGTTAGTCTGTAAACCTGTTTGTGCAGTTGTATGTGCTTTACATGAAATGCTTTACGTTAATTCCTGGGAATGCCATCTGGTAGCTATAGACCAATGTATTCTGCATAAACTCAGACAAGAACTAATCAGCACTCATACTACTGGCATGTTGTGACCTTCAGGCATCGCGCACTATAATTTACCATACCCTAAGCTGTCACAAAATTGGGCAAGCCATGGAAAAAAAACCCTCAGAAACAGCAAGTTGTTTTGGCCATGACTTCAGCCCTTCCCCTGAGCTGTTGTGCACTTGTGAGAAGTACATCTAGTACTGAGCTTTACTCCCCTTGCTAGTGGCTTGCATTTGGCACCAGGTAAGGAGGAAATCAGAATCTGTTCCACAATAATATTGGGAATTAAAAGGTTTGGATCCAGAAGAAGGCTTTTTATGTGAAGGTAAGTGGTCTTGCAAACAAGCACAGGCAACTCGGATCGTGTATTTCCAGTTATTGCCAAGAATGAAGCCTTCCTGCTGTACTTAGAGAAGTTGCTCTAATTTAGTAGGGCTCAGACAGCAGTCATTAACAACAGGATTCCTTCTCCCCTTCCAAATCAAGGAAACAGGAAACTGTAAGATACAACAGATCAGATCCTCACAGCCCACACTCAGCTTATACTGCAGGGATAACTTCACTAGGGGATTAGCTCTAGTTCACACCAGGACAGCTGAGGGCAAAATCATGCATTGCCACGTCATCTTTTCACTGCTGCTGGGATAGATGGCATCTTCACTGTGCTTGCAGGGAGGCTGGATCCAATCATGTGTTATCTGCTGTCAAACTGATAGGGGGCAGGCTGCAAAACTGGTGTGTCTGGTGATGAGCAGAGAATGAGCTCAAATGTAATAATTAGGAAAAAAAAAAAAAAAAAGGTAATAATATAGACATATCCTAAAGCAGGTCTGAGTCACATTTTTTTTGTACTCATGGCTTCATCACTCCATTGGCATCGTGACATCCCTGTGGGAAGAAGAAAATAATGGCCTGTAAAATCCCTGGACAAAGCACAGGTTTCCTGCACTGTCAGGTGCATATTCCTTTGTGGGGCTCAGGGGAAAAGATTTTCTTTCTGTCCTGTTCCCTGTATGCCCAAATAAAGACATACAAAGCAAGGAATTAAAAAAGTACACCTTTGACTTTTTATTTCCAAGCCTGTCCTGAGTTTTGGCTGCTGTTTCTTCTCATGGCAACAGATCACTGTATTTTTCACACACCCTTCATAAAGCTGGATTATTGTTGATTTACATATATTAGCAGGAAGAATGGACAGAAACTTCTCCTCCTGGTCTCACCTCCCTGCTGAGACAACCCTTTCTCCATGTTTCCCACCTGAGACCCTCCAAATCCTTTTTTTCTGGAATTCAGTGGGGCACTGGTTCTCATAAGGAGTTCCCAGGGCTTCTGAAACAGTGGGGGTAACACATCCTCTTGTAAGAGGCAGCCAGGACAGCTATACTGAGGACAAGGACAGCATCCTGCTCCTGTCAGCCAGACTCACTCTTTCTCAGGGAATGCAAGGACACAGCATCCCTAAAGGATGCCTGGTAGGCACAGACACACTCCTGACTGAACCCTGCTATCGTAGATACTACAGGGTAGTCCAGCCCCAGCAGCTACAGGAGACGTATTTGGGTTTCCAGTTTCCCCTCCCACCTTCCTCAGCATGGGCTACATCCTGCCTCTCCCTCACCCAGCACAGCAGTGCCTCGAGACCTTCCACACAACACAAGCAAGGAGGCTCTGCCACGGGCTCCATGGATGCTGGGTAGAACCCCTTGGACATCTGCCCCTCGGTAGCAACTAACTCTGCCCCAAAACCACACATCTCCTGTCAACAGCCACAGCATTTTGGCTCTGTGTTGGAGGACAAGTTCAGCTGCTGGAATGTACAGTTGCAGCTCAAACAGCTGCTCCCCATCTCCTCCAGGGAAGAGGCTGGGGGCCAGATGGATCAGAGCAGAAGCCTGGAGCTGGTCTTCAGGCCACCAGCTGGACCACATAGAAGGCTTGCAGCTCACATCTCCAATGGTGCCAGGGCAATGCACAGTTACTTCTTCAACCAAGGTCTTGTAATCATGTAGGTACTCCCATCTGTAACACACACAGAGCATTAAGCTTTTATTATGAAGTTCTGCTTATGAAGCTATTCTGAATCGTGATCCTTTTCTTCTAGGCAGAGGTTTTAAAGTTTTGCCTTTTCACACAGTGAAGAAAGGAATTATTTTCCCCTCTCCCCCTTCTTCCTGGCACTGCTTTTACATTAACCCTTCTGCACAGCTGTGTCTGTTTGTTTGCATTAACTGTTCCCTCAATCTTTCTCTCTTCCTGAAGAATCAAAAAAAAGTGTTCTGGAGAAAACCAGATTTGATCTGAAGTCAACAGAAAAGCACCAGTTCTGGGATCATGCAGCTCCTTAAGCATCAGTTTGAAGCTCTCTGCCTAAGACTTACTTTGACTCCTTGGAGCAGACCTACTGATTGCCAAGACCAAAAATACTCATTTTCATCCTAGTGCTATGCATATTTATTACTCTTTTTTTTTTTTTTTAACTAGAAATTACTGTGATGAAAAAGTAAAGCATACAGCTAAGATCACAAATACGGCAAATAATTAACCACTGGGGATTAAATATACCTCTGCAAATGTTTCTCTCAAATAAAGTCCTTTGGCACACTGACAAGTGAAGTAAATCAAACAGCAAAATAGTTTGGTCATTGCAAGGTGGGGGAAGAGGATTCAGCTCTAAGAGATGTAAATTCCAACTTCAAACAGAGGAACATTTTCTCTCAGCCTTGTAACATCACATAGCATATTTTAATAATCTGAAACACCCTAAAAGGCACGATTTTGCAACATCATCTGTTGCGTGGATCTTTAGGAACTAACTAAAACAAGATCTCTTCAGGGAGTCTGATTTTGCCAGTAAAAGTCATCACATGCTTTAGCCATTTTCATACATGCGGTTCATTCAAATCCTGAAAAAGCTTTTCATTCCAATACCAGAATTATTCCTATTACAAGAAGTGTTTTGCTGTAAAAACAGGCAGAATCACCAACTGTTATATTACACCTTGAGCTGAAGTATGAGCCCTCACTCATAGGGAAAGCTATCAGGAATTTTCAGACTTCTAGCAAAGTGATACCCTGAAACTCTTCTCAGCTTTAACATACTTCCATTATTGCAGAATAGTTCCAATATATTCTTCTGTTAGAGACTGGACGCTTTAAAACTGTTCCTTAACTACATAAAGAATTTTTTAATATCTTTTCCTCTCCTCTTTGCCCTCATTCCAGTGGTTTTGCTGTTGTTTTTATTGATGATTGAGCCTTTGTAAGCAGCACTTTGACCACACCTTTGGCTCTTTACTGGATCTCTCCCACATCAGAACACACTGCTTTGGCCTTCAAAAACAATTTGCTAGAAACTAAAATGACTTAAAAATACCTATGTCTGCAAAGCATTAGATTAATACCGGAGTACAGGAAATCAGAATGTTATATTCTAATGAGTTGGCAGATGGTTCGTGATCATGATAAATTTCATACTCTAGTTGACACATTTTCAAATGTTAATGTGCTCTAGAGGAATAAACTGTGTTGTAATGACTGGAATAATGGTTTCAAAGGTGAGCATTTGCCTTATTATTGTTTCAAACCCTGGCACTCAATGTACATAGGTGTTAGGCTACGCACTCTACAAAAAAGGAAATAATTAGCATCGTATAATGAAAAAAGACAAGGTTTACAGAAAAGAGGTTGTGAAGATCTCAGCCATGGAGAGAACAACCTCCTTCATCAGTGTGAAACAATATCTAATCAAGTACTGTACATAACACAGCAAGACAAGCACTTGCAGGCATCCCAAGAGCCACGGTGTTCTGGATAATTGCAGCAAGTGTCTTGGTGGTTGTATGGTTTTGGCAGAAGTGAAACTCCTGTATTGTGCTTCATCTCTCCTACCCCTTCCCCTCCACACTCACTGTGAGCTGGTTTGCTCAGGGGAAGGAACAGACTGCACAAAAGAAAAAAAGTAAGCAGAAAGTTGTGCTGTGCATTCAGTCTCATGGCAGCCAGTAGCGGATGCAAGAAAGGCGTGGCGCACTGAGAAACAAGGACAGTTTAAAGAATTTCCATTTTTGGATTGTAACAGAGGATTTGGATTTTTTGTCTTGTGAACCACGGGCTCCTTACAGGCCAGGGCTGTAACTCCAGGCTTTCCCTTAATGCTCACACGTTCTCTGCTCACAGACATGGACGCACATAAATACCGAAGTCTAAGCCAGCCTAAACACTTGCTGACAGCCTGAACACAACACTGACAACACCACGACTCCTGCAGAACCAGCAACACTCCCTAGACATCTTTTGTGTGGGTATACAGCTCCCCTCCAGGTATTTTCTCGATACCCAAAAGTTCCCATGCACAGCCATGAAGCAGCATTTTCCTCTAACAAGGAGGAGGCGATCCTGCTTGTCAATCCAAGTGGAATTAACCCAGTTTGCATCCAGCGATGATCCCGCATTGACGGATATATCCTTCTGTCCTCTTTACAGTGTCTTGTGTTTTCAATGCCATAATAATTTATGCCGTCCCAAGAAGGGCAGAATCATCTGTTGAGCAGCAGTCGCGGCCTTATTTGCTCAGCTATTGCGTAATCCTACCTTTGCCCCCATAACATTTCTTTAAAAGTGTCCTCTGTCAGGAGTCACTCCGCAATCAACATTGCTGACCATGTGTTATTAATTAAGTAATTTTACAAAATTAGAAATACAAATCACATTGTTTTCAACCAAAATAATGATCTACCAATTATTCTGCCAACAGAAATGACTTGTAGCTTTTGGCAGGTCTTTTCCCTTTGGCCATTGTTTTCTTAGTTATTAACAAGGTTACAGTTGGTCCTTTTGATTAAAAAGTTTTTTGGCCAGAATCACTGCTATGGGAAAACAAATCCTGAAATTCAATATGCTTCTAGAATTCTTTTGAAATTCGATCTCAGTACCGATGAGGGAGGAAGGTGAGGGGCCACAGGGGACATATTTTGTACAAAGGAAAAAAAAAAAAGGAAAAAAAAGAGTATTTTTTGTTCACTAGTCTTCCTGTAAGGCATACACCACATTACTTAGGAGTTGATTGCAACAGCTTCAAACTCCTAAAAAATATAAATTAAGTTCATGGAGTTTACAAGCTGGGATAAGGCTACACAGTGAGGTGTATCTCCATGACTTATTCAAGCCACATCATCCACACAGACCTAGAAGATTCTTCCAGTTCCTCTAAAGGTAAATAAAATTCCGGACAACAGAATCCATGGCCTTCTTGAACCAGAAAGAATGTATAAACATACACAAAGAACTATCATTAAAAAATATCATTTTTAATATGACCAAAACAACAATATAATTTAAGAACTAAATTTCAACACAACACCTGATCCTGCTGAAAGTATGAAAGTACCAACAAAGTCTATCCTTGTTCTTTTGCATTTAGCAGTAAGGGTGCTCTGCAAGTAGTTTCATCTTAGAAAGATTACTTAGAAGGCAAAGTGTGTGCAGCAGGGTGGTGCTGTACCCACATGGGTAAAGTTTAGTTTCTAGGCCTCCAGCAAAATTAAAATTTCGTTGCATATGAGAGCCTAAAGAAGTAGAGACAGGCTTCACCTTCTGTGCAATACTGCAATAAATAATAATAATTTTAAAAATTTTTTAAAAAAAGAGGGGGTGCAGAAGAAAGCTGTATTTTGCCTGCCCCTTTCAAAAGGGGTTATTAATGCAGTGAGGGTCAGCATCATAGAGAGGGACAGAAATGTGCAGTAGCAGAAATATGCAAAAGCATAAGGAGCATTTCCAGAGGTCTCTATGAACTGGCTTGTTCCAGGTACCTCAGATCTGATGTTTAAGCAAGTGTGTTAGGCACTTCAAGCTTGGAAAACTTTAACGTTTGTGCATAATTGACTAAACAATTCAGAAAATGGTGCACAAGGGTATCAGCTTCGCATATCAGCAAAGAATCAAGCCTACCCTTCTCCATTGTTCTGCTTCCTTGCTCAGAGAGAGCAAGTGCAAATAAAATCTCCAAACAGTAACCACGTGAAAACATAATTTTCAAGAAATAACAGACTAAATCTTTAACAAGATAAATTGAAGGGGGTTGGGTATTATCTTTCGCTTTTGAACTTCTCCAATATTTACACTCACTGATTTACCCCAAGTAAACACCTGGTGCTGAAAAAGAACATAGCACTATTTTTTTGTAATTAGAGCTCTAGCAAAGAGCACATTTCTGTATGCAAGTTACCTCAGTGGCTTTTGTATCTCAACCTTTGCCTAGTCCCACTAATAGTCCTGGAAAAAGTACTGTTAGCCATCTGAGAATTTTTCCCATCTCTTTTGCTCTGACACGATGCAAAGGCCTGGGAGTGAACCAAAAAATTCCTTACAAGACACTCTTCCAGAGCCAGTTCACTCATGCCATTCCTGGCTGGGGATTGGGGGAGGGAGGGAAACAAGAAAAAATAACATAACATAACATAACATAACATACATCACCATAAAATAAAATAAAATAAAATAAAATAAAATAAAATAAAATAAAATAAAATAAAATAAAATAAAATAAAATAAAATAAAATAAAATAAAATAAAATAAAATAAAATAAAATAATGAAGCTCTTCAAGATTAACCCTTCAGACGAAGACACTGGACAGCCAATGTTGAGTGTTCCCATTCCGACTGCAGAGACAGCAAGGCTAAAATTAAGTTACGGTGTAGTCTTGCTTGACCTTAGAAGAGAAAGATCATGCATTTCAAGACTTCCCACTCTTAGTAAGATTTATGCAATTCTGCACCAGTGACACTCACAGAATGTGCATTATGTTTGGCAATAGGCCTGCAGTCCAGCTATTACTCCATCATGTACTATAACACAGCAACAGAGTCACACCTGCAAAGCCTGTGACAAATGACATTTCATTAACTTTGAAAACTGCTGGATCATTTTCCCAGGTTACCTGTCAGCCAGGCCATAATAGTCCTTTCAAGAGTCCATCATGAATAGAAAGTCACTAAAATGTCCCAAATATTTCAGGGAGTAAATACTTCTTAATTTGTTAATGATAAAATTCTATGTCAATTAGATGTAATGGGATAAAAGCCTGTCATTAGAGATCTTAGGCAACACAAATTTAGAATGGTATTTCTCACTGCTTGTTTTGTCATTTCCCCACCACTCTCTCTCATGTTTATTTAATTTTTCACTGTTTCAAGTGCCTAGCAGAGTGGTCCAGTACATTTCCCACTATCTGCTTTCATGGCAAACATTCTTCCCAGGTATTTCAGTCCCTTGATGATTTCATGCGATCAACAAATCGAACTGTGGGGTTTTACAAACATGAAAATGTCAGCAGAAGAACACAGGACAGAACACCTCAGGTGCTTTCTTTCCAAATAAAATTCTTTTCTCCCCAGTCTGTTTTAGCTAAGTTACAACAACCAAACCCCACTTGAATCATACACATTACAGATGTACGTGGACACCAGCCTGTGCTGCCAGTAGAGAAGGGGTTATAGAGCAGCTCTTTGTAGAGCACATGGCCGTGTTTTTCTCACTGTCACTTCTGCTGTCCTGAGTAATTACACTTCTCGCTGCTCTTGTGGAAGGAGAGGTGGAGATTCCTCACACATATAAAGCTGAGCACATCTTTAACAGCTCTGCTACATGAAGACTCAAGACTGACCCAGACTTCCTCGTGAAATTTAATACAGCTCAGACCATGGACTGCAGTAGGATCCCACAAGTGTGCAAGGTTCTGCAGGCAGCAGATCCAGATGAAATTCAGCTCCTGAGGGCATTAACTGCACCCACCGGTCTCACAAAAACCTAGGGAGGAAGACAGCATTCACCCCAGTCCTACAATTATTTCTGCAGCACCTGAGAATCACAGAGTGAAAGTCCCAGGGCACTCCTGGTGTGGGGAAACACTTGTAATAAACAGGTGAGTCCTCCTTTTGCTCAGCCAGAAGCAGAGCCTGCCTGGAGCGAGAGCAAAAAGCCTGGCTCTTAATGCAGACACACTAGTCCATCAATATCCCATCAAGCTTATTCTGAAGAAGTTATCAGGGGCACCAGAACCCTTCCCAGTTTAACTGTCCCTTCTGAATGATACCCAGATGCACATCAGATCGCAGTTCTGACACAGAACACTGTCAGAAAGCACCTGTAGATCCTCCCACAGAATGTGGGCTGGCCCTCTATGCCATCTCATTATACATTTAGATATCAGGGCCTGCCCCTTGCTCTGGGTCTTGCTCAGCCGCAGAGGAATTCAGTCAGGATTAAGCTGCATGAGCTGCAAAGTCAGAGAGCTGCAAGGTCTCTGTCAGTGTCTGTTGGCTTCTCAAGGAATCACTCTGGCAACCTTTATAACTGTAATGAAAAGCTATTTGCATCTTGAAAGCAAGAAGCAAACAAAATTTCAATATTCCCTAACTACAACCTCTAGGGCTAACTGAGGACATGTTTCTCTTACGAGCACTCTAATTTTGAAGACTCAAATGAATCTGACAAAATGCAAACAACCCATTTCTAGGGTACAGAAACAAAGGAATGCAGGTGATAATGTGTCAACATCATGTTGCTCTTCTCGAAGGAAAGCAAACTCCGCTTTGCAATTGTAAATACACCTACACTTAAGACTCATACTGCCTACATTGCCCTGTGAGCTGCAAGTTACATCTCACAGCGTTTGGAAAAGAATATCTGAAAGCAGCCTGTTATGTACAGATGGCCCATAAAAATTAGTCTTATGTATTGTGCTGATTTACTTAAAGCAGGCTGTACTATTTTGTATTGGCTCAGAAGGTTCTGCATCAAACACCATCACAATGATCTAAACTAGGTATTGATTGATTGATGGCCTTTTACCTTAAAACTTACTATGTCAGGCTTCATCCATTAATTTTGTTCTGTTTAGGAGTGTAGGTTTGTGTGTGTCTGTATTACTATTGTATTTCAGCTACATACCCTACAGTAAATAATCTTAATGATCAAATGACAGGCTTCATATCTCTCTGAGCAGAGTTCATCTGATTTATTAAAGTGACACCAGACATTTACTCAAGGAGTAAACAGAGCTGACATTATAGGATGATCTCTGAGGGGAACACTCCAAGGTAAATACTGAGGAGAAAGAGGGTTTATGCATTCCATTCCTTTGTATTTCTTGCCTAATTTTTTACACTCTTATATTTAATGTTCTTGTTAGTATCTTTTGTGATCTTCAGGCAGTGATCTGCAAAAGGGAGCCCTTTTAAATAGTTTTAGCTGCCAGTTTTAAACAGAAAAAGAGTATCTGGTTGAATCTGGAGAAGAATCTGGACAAACATCTGGAGAAGCCCCATGACTCTTTGTCTGAAATCACAGTCTAGTGAAACTGTCACTACTTGCTCTGCAGTGGGATCCTGCATTTACAAATCATTGAGGAGCTCTGGCTGAACCTCCTCATCTCTAGTGACGACTTAAAAATAGGACTGTTGCCTTTCATCCCCTCAAAACATCAGCCAGATTTTCTTGTTGGGATCCTGTGTTTGTATTTGTTAATGAGAACAAAGGGAAACATAAAGAAAGAGGGGAGCAATATATATATATATATATATTAAAAGTGATAAATCTTCCAATCTAACCACAAGTCTAGAATTTTCTCTTATGACACGCAGACAAAATCACATGTGGATTGGAATGACCTGATCCAGTAATCCTGCCCCTTCTGTGAACGACAGTAAGAAGCTTTGTAGCTCACTTTGAGAAGCCAATTAAATTAAAAGTTAAGATATTTGTTATTTGCATACAAAATAAGAATTACCCTCCTCAAATCTGGGACAACATATTCTGTTTCAAGATCCTACTCTGGTGACCATGTATCCCTGCTTTCAAGAGCCTGAAAATGACACTCATAGAAGAAAAATTACTTTCTATTACACACTGACCAAAGCCAACAGAAAAGGAAATGGATTACTGTTGGTTTTTAAATCACAAGCAAGAGCACAACAGAGTCAGATGCCTTTGAAGAGGGGAAACAAAAAGTCAGGGCCAAGAGGGCCACAAAGAACTTCTTTACATCTTTCAGTTTTACAGCGATGATGGTCTGGTGACAGCGGGGAGAAGATATTCCCTCAGACAATGAAACAATACCCACAGGCAGTACAAAAAGATAGGTCTGGTGTGAGGTACAGAAAAGGAGAGGCAAGAGCACCCAGAAGACAACTCTAGGTGGTCTAGCAGCATGCAAGCATTACCTTCTTTCAGCTTTTTTCTGACGTGCTTTGACAGTCCTTGAACAAAGTTGAAGCAACGCCATGCAGCTCTCACTCTGTCAAAAAGAAAATGCTTCACACTTGTACATGGGGAAGGGAAGAAGTCCTTGAAAGTGCTTTATCTTTTCAGCTAAAATTTGCCTAAAATGATGCTGAAAACCATAACTTTGTCTTTCAAGATTGTTCCACCTGCAACATGGCCCCACACATGAAGGTCTGTATCTGCAGCTGCCATAATTCAAAATAATGCTCCTTCAGCCAATACTGATGTGAAGAGCACTTATGGCTTCAGACTTAAAGGCCTCACTGCCATAAACGCTAAAGACAACTAGAAAATTATATTTCACTGTAACCAGCAAGTTAACCTGATTCTGCCATGAGAAATGTCTGTTTCCTTGACTCATCCATCATCAAGGCATAATAAACTTACAATCAAAATTACATCAATTCAGATGATTCTGCCAATCTTTCCTTAATGGATTTAATTTAATAATATTTTTAAAACTTTCCATGCCTGTCTGTAGTAGACAATAATAGTAACAATGGATTCATAGGGACTGTGGGGAAAAAAAAAAACAAACCAAACCAAAACAAAACAAAATAAAAAAACCAACAACAACAAAAAAACCCACCTCTTTCCCTACGGCAAAGTGCTCTGTGTTCCAGCTTCCTCACAGGACAGAACTGAGCTTACCTGCACTTTCAGGGAAATGCAGAGAAAAGAGTTGACATATTCTTTTCCCAGTTCTGTTTTCTTTGCCACTGGCTGGAATACAAGCCCAGAAGGTTTGTCTGCTGCTGTTTGAGGAGGGTTTGAGAAGTTAAAGAGGGTTAGTTCTCTGTACTTGTAAATTACATTGTAAAATCACGAGACAGCAAACTGCTTTTCCAATTTGGCAATTACAGGATTTCTTCTGGAAGCTGAGTGTTTAGCATTCACTCTCCAAGATTCAAACAGGGAACTCATCTTGGGATTCAGCCAGAATAATCTTATACCAATGGGTTGATTCAGGAGGAAAATCTTCGAAGAGACTCCAACTGCTGAAATTCTGGACAGAAAAAAAGAGCAACCAATGTGCAAGCAACTACATGGGTCAGTGGGCTGTGACTGAACCCAAAGGACTTGATTTTGCATTCCTCCTGAATTCAGTGGGCAAACCTGGGCAGGAGAGGTGAAGGTGAAGCAGAAGGTTTGCTCATGGAATGTAAAACAGAACTCAAACTCTATTGCCCCCATCAGGATTTCAAAACCACGTAACACCACTGATTTAATTAGTCATACCTGATTTATTAAAAACCAGGTAATTTAGGTCAAATTTTAGGTTGAAGGAAACCCTTAAATAAGTCTTTACTAATATCTTAATATTTTTATGGTGTAAATCCACAGGAATCAGTTAGGCTACCCAGGATTTGCAGAGGTATAAGTTAAAGCAAGATTTAAGACTTTACATACAAGTTTCTTGGACCCACGATGTGCTTATTTGCTATTTTAGGCACAGGCATGAAAATAATTAAGTGACCAGATGCTAAACAGAGAATAAACCCTACGAAAATTAGACCTTGCCTTACTTGCCTTAAAATAACTTTCCCAGATAAAGTCATTTAAAAAAAAAAAAAAAAAAAAAGTATTTGGTGCTACCATCCTGTGCTGGCGAAACTCAACATCATTCCACTAAGAGGAGAACATCTATTTTTTTTCTGGCTGAGGCTGCAGCCCCTGATCATCTTTTCCCACACAGTGGGAAGGACACAGCTCTAATGTGGACAGGGCACTGCCCAGATGTGCTCATCTCAAGCACACCCAGCGTGACACAGCGGGCCAGCAGTAACCACAGAACACAAGGCAACACCTGCTTAGCCCTTCTGGCAAAATCATTCATTCCCAAAGAAATGCAAAGCCTTTAGAGCCCACCGAGCACCGGCTGGGGTCCTGTTCTCCAGCCTGCAGTGGAGAAATGCTGTCCTTTTCCGCTTTTCCACTCAATATTTGCCACCTCTCAGGATGCTGAGAATAAAGGACCTAATCTGCTTCTGCTTACACCGCTGTAAATCAGGAGCAAAGCTGCCCACATTAGCAGCCTTCCATGAGTATAAAACAGGTGTAAGTGAGAGCAGAAACAGGTCTATAAACTCAGCCGAATTTCGAAGTCAGTGTATTACTTTCCAATTCTGTAGAGATTACGTTACATTATGCGTGTACATAAACACACACATAGACACGCACCGTTTTTAAAACCTCGCCAGGAAATCAGACAGAAACTAAGCAGAACATATGGAAATTTAACTGGTTGCTCATTAAAAAAAGAGCTGCTAAAATCTGCCAAAGTCAAAAGACACGGTGCAGTCTGCTACACGCACTAGTTAAAAAGAGGTAATGTTAAAAAAAAAAAAAAAAAAAAAAAAAAAAAAAAAAGGCAGCATTTTTAACTAGACTACCTGATGGGTGGAGCAGCGGTTTCACTTGTCTCAGAAATGCAGTAATTTTGCATTTTTAAAGACTTTGAGAGCTTGGTTTTTGGAGTTGGTTGGGGGTTGTTTTGTTTTGTTTTGTTTTGGGGGGTGCGGTGTGTGTATGGGATCTTCTTTCCCCCCCACACACACAGAACCCCGTGTGGGGATTTCTGAGGCTAAAGCTCTTCTCTCAGCTGCCTCTTTGACGCTCCTTTGCTGCCACCGCATGGAAAAGAAACAGGGCGGCAAAAAAAAAAAAAAAAAAAAAAAAAAAAAAAAAAAAAAAAAAAAAAAAAAAAAAAAGAAAGAAAGAAAAAATAAAAGAGAGTGAGGAAAGAGCCTGGAGCCAGAGAGGCCAAAGGCCCGGTCTGAGCTCCCGCTCCCTTTTTTCCCGCTTTCCCCGTCATCCCCTCAGCCACCGGCCTTACCTGCAGCGATGGAGAGCTGACCGTGTTAACCACAGCCTCCACAGCACTCTCCACCCAGAAGAGAAACCGGGGAAACACTAAAAAGGGACCGTCAAAATAATGAATACACGATACCACTACACGGCAGATCGAATGGACAGAACGCCGTGAGGAAGGGGCTCCTCGGGCCTTAAACGCGTTCCCTCAGTAATACGTCCCCGCTTTGCTTCCCTGCCAAGCTGCTGCTCCTCCACCAAGGGACACAGGGGTGCTTAAGACAGATAGAAATGCAAGGAAAAGTAGATTTTTTTTTTTTTTTTTTTGACTTGTAGAAGTGAAGTACAGGTCAGCGTATGCAGGGAAGCAAACGCAGCATTGCCAGGCCTGCTCAGGTGAGGCCGGGATCCCCCTTAAGGCAGCACCACAACCACTCTTGGTGATGAGATGTAGGAGGTGGTTAAAGGAACAAACATCTGTTTTGTTGTTTTGTGAACAGATGATTTTGGGGCAGGAATGCTGCTCTCGTACTGGAGGGGTGCATAGGATGCTGTGAACTGAGGGAGACGCTTGGGTGAAGATGCTCCCAAGGAGCCCAAGAGTTCATATGGGTTTCCATGGCTGTACATACTGTTCACTCTGGCTTTTAATTTAAACTAATTTAACAGACCACAAGATATTTTCCCCATTTTAATACATCTTGGTTTTGTAGCAATTACTGTCTTTTAGGTAATATCGCACAGATGTGCTCAAGGAGCACAGAGTTGTGAGGAGCCCTGAAGAATTCCTGGCAGTATTTCTTTCATTCAGTCTGATTTCAGAGGCAGAAGCAGAGCCACACAGTTGAGTTATGTTGAAACTGAACATAGGAAAGGCAGATGAAAGACTGAAAAAGAGATGAAATGGCCTTTAAGCACTAACATAATTTAACATGAGAATTTACCCACCTTCTCTGTCGTGCTGTAATCAAACTCAAAAAAAACCCAAAAAACCAAAAAACCAAAACAACTTAAGACTTACACAAGTAAGCTAAACTACTAAAATAAATAAGTACAAAATACACTAAACAGAGAAAAAATGACAAATTTCTAAGCTATGGTTGACTCGTTCATTTTCCAGGTGCTTTTCAAAACCTAAGCTCTGTGCTCTGCAGTTACATCAAAGAAATATTCAGATATTTTAGCAACATGGGGCTCACAAATGTGTTAACACACACACACTGCCAGCAAAGTCACTGCAGGAAATGCCAGCTGAGAATCAGCTTTCAGATTTTTTTGCTCAGAAATTACTCATTTGCCTACCAAAAGTCTTCTGTGTAATTCTATATATAAGGGATGAGGTTGAATTCTTAGTCTTTAATGATCTGAGTGTCTTCCAAATAAACAGGATACTTCATTCTACACATCACAAGAACACCTATTAAAGAGAGTATGTGAAATGGACCAGACTTCATTTTACCGGCTCAAGCAAGGAGCAGCTCCCACAGCTTAAAAAAATAAACACACCTCCTTTTACAAAACAAACAAACAAACTCAGTATGACAAATGTAACCCTTCTTTATGTTTTGAGGTGAGACAAAATCAACATTTCAGATTTTTAATACATTCAAAGTACTTAAACAGTGAAAAGAGGCAGCCTTACACTGGAGTTACCACTTAGGGAGATGCCACGTGCGAGTTAATTCCATTTTAGCTTAACTGGTACAAAACTAAATGCCAGTGTGATCATAATGTAAATGAATCAGATACATATAAGAGCATCTGTGGTCTACATTAAAGAATTAAAAATCTGAAATTAATATAAAGCTACATTAAAACAACACTGTTAAAATAGGCAAAGTTACTAGAACTGCAATTCTTCAAATATAGTATGTTACAAAGCCCTGTCATCATCTGAGATAAATTGAACTTTAATTTTCAAGCCCATATTCCTCCCTAAGCAATTTGTGGCCTCAGAACTGTGCTGGGAGCTTCCCATGCATGGCAAAACCAGAACACTAGCAGAGTAAAGGCCTGTACCTTCCAAGCAGTCTGTGAGGTTTCCCCAGAGCCCTTATCTGGATAATTTTTCACTGAGATAACTTTTCTTTTTAATCTCCTAACAATGCATTTCAAAATTTTACCTCAGTGAAGGAGAGTTACAACCTTTAGAAAAACATAGCTGGAAATTTTAAGCTGACATTCCAGTGTGGCCTATACTTCACACACCATATTCTTCAACAACTCTAAGAATTACTCAGCCTTTCTGGTTTTGGGGGAATTCACTCATGGCAGAGAGCAAACATGAAAAAGTCCAATACAAGTAGTTAAAAGCTGGCAAAATTACAAACATCTGGGAACATATTACCATAAGAAGTTGAGACATTGTGTGGAAGTATGAGTAGTAAGCCCTCTATATAATAAAAGATAAAAGAAGCTTAGCAAATACTGTCAAAGCAGGGAGGAAGTAGACTTTAACAGACAAATAAATTTCACTGGAAGTAAATATCTTAGTGCTGGTTTTGTTACATAAAGACATTCATACCTACATAAAGCCAAATTCTCGGTTCTTTTGTACTGAATTTTTGCTACTGTGACCTTGATGAAATCAAGAGTTAAACTGACTTAAAGCAAAGAGAATTAAGCTGGTGATGTTATACAAAGTCTCCAACAATAGCATTTCAGTAACATGCACTTTGTATTCTGTTAAACACTGAACTTCCTGACAGCCAAGAGATCTATAACACGCAGGTGGATGTGTTATGTGTGCATCCACAGACAGCACCCCGTGTGATTAACTGCCTTAAGGAATCGCTCTCTCCATGGAAACTTCACAGGAGAAAACGTGTTTTGTCTTGTGTGTGAGTCGGGGAGTAGGTCTGTCAGCCCAGGGCGATAAATTAAAAAGATTGTTTATGCTATCCAACTTGTCAGTGTTTGTTACCAGGCATTTCTTCTTCTCACCTTTCAATAATGGGGACGGGAACTTTGTTACTTTTACCAGTGACTCATCTGTTCCCATGGGGACAAAAAACAGGTGACAAAAAAAAAAAAAAGAGGCATTCTAGAAAACAAATTCTACACCATATTCATGGAAATATCCATATCATATGAGAATATCAAAGAGTACTGAAGAACTCAGCAGCTGCTCATTTACTTTAACAGACTCTGCTGGTAAAGAGTAGCTAAGCATTTACCCCTAGAATTAGCACTTTAACAAAGTACATTTGCAACCACATTTGAGTTTTACTTCTTTTCGGTCTATTCTGGATCGTTGTTATGCAAGATATATCACCATGAGTTGGAGGTGAACCTTTGCTTGAAAACCAGTTTGTGCTTCGTGTATTTACTCTTTGGATATGCTAAGTACCTTTGATACCAAGACTGTCTTGATGTAAAGTTGGAACAATGTAGAGCCGAATTAAATCCGTTTTCTATCACTTAGACTTTAAGCTTGTCCATGGAACGTGTCCACACTAGACTCAGAAGAAGCCTCTTGGCAATATCAAATTATCATGCTGAATTGCTTCCATCAATTTGCCGGGGCTGCCAAATTGAAATGATGCATGTCAAGGCAACCCTACACTGAAAAGTAAAAGATAGCCTCTTAAATGTTCCATTTATAAAGCTTTTTATTCACAGTCAAGTTTAGTATCCCCTCTGAAATATATCACTTTACAAATTGATACCTTGCCATTACAAGATTTCCACGCCATATTCACTCAGCTTAGTAGTAAAAACAAGCCTTTGCTCTTTCCCCTTTGGTAGAGCTGATGAAAACGGTGCAGTTCAAGGTCTGCTTCTTAGATCACCAGCACTAAATATTCCATAGATCTGTAATCTTCTGCTACAGGGAAGGTTAAAAGTCAGCAAAAAGATAAACTGTTGGTTTTATCAATAAAATATCACAAGCGTATCCCACTGGAAAGCAGAAATTGAAGAAAAACAAAAACAAACAAACAAACAAACCCCCTTACCACTAATGCGAGGAGCGCTCTGCAAAACAAAAGCATTCACGTGGACTTTCTGAAACTTTGTGTAAGAAATACTACTCAAAGCAGATTAGGAAAAAAAATTACACTATCCCACTGCAGAACTTAAATGCATTTCTTAACAAATTCTAAAATGACAAATTGTATTTACTTTCTGTAACTGATGTAGCTTAACACCTTTTTTTTTTTTTTTTTTTTTTTTTTTTTTAATCACTGGCATAAACTAATAATGCCCTGTTTTGACATCTTCACGTCTCAGTTTATGAGAAAATAATAATCTGTACACATTTGGGATGAAACCACTTTCAATTGTTTTGGCGCTCCTAAGTTGGAAACCCTGCACCACAGGCGGCACTTCCACCAATGTCACTCCGCCCACGTTTCCAGTTACAGATTGGAGTTTTGGCTCCCAAAAGCTTTCTGTGGCTGAGAGCTGATCCAAATCTTGATCTAGATAACCAAGGTCTCTCCTCCTAGAGCTGCAGAAACAGGTCACCATCTCATCCTGGGTCATGTATGCCATTTACTATGAAAACTAGGATTTCTCATAACTTTTGTAATGGTCCCAGCCCTGCAGTTAAAAACTGAGTATCAGTCTACCGTCTTAAACCAAGAAAATTCTTAATCCTGAGAGAATTTTGTTTGCTTAGCTTTTATTATTTCAGATAAATATGTTTGAGGAGATTTTTCAATATAACTGCAACACTGACAGTTTTTGACAAAGCTCTATGCTAGCACTGATTTTCAAGGCCAGGAAAAATAAGATGACTTAATAAAAAGCAAACTCTTAGGAATGCAGTTAACCAGTAATAAAAATACTGAAGGAGGAGAAATAAGCCTCGTTGACATGATGACTTCCCAAGTCATATGGCTAGCATTTTTAAGGCTGGAAATCTAAGCCCTAGGAAAATTCCTCCTTTGTTTACAGCCACAGTAAACTGTCAGAGAAATGTTTTCTAGGAGTAGATCTGTGGAAACTTCACAAAGCTTGGAGAATATGCAGTTTCTCAGGTCAGACAGTCATTTTGTTACAGTAAAAATCTCCTAATATGGCTAGGACAGTTAATGCCAAATTGTTGGGTTTACGTTGTTATTTGCCACTAACACGAGTGGGATTAAACAACCTGAGCAGCATTTTCATTTCTCTTCTGAAATATATTTTTTGTGAACTTGGAAAATTCCCCATTGCAACCTCATATCAAATTCTAGTCCCAGCTGCTAAATTCACAGGCTCTCACCAACCTCACCACCTCCTTGGTGCAAAGAGTGGAAAGCAAGAAAAGTACCAAGAACTCATTAAATGTCTGAATCAAAACAAAATCTTTAACAAAGTAATCACTTCAATGGTATAAAAACCACTTAGCATTCTAATCATGATTTCAAGCTTCTTTCTAATATGGCTTGTTAGTGAATAATAAGCACAGGGTGAGGATTCTTAGTTTGTGGGGTATTTGTCTGGGTTGTGTTGTGTCAGAAAACCAAAGCCACAATCCATACTATTAACAGCCATACCAAATGATGCAAATCATTTAAAAAAAAAAAAAAAAAAAAAAAAAAAAAAACCACAAAATTGCATATGCTATATCTATTTAAACTGCCCTATTACAAGTGTCAAATACCTGCATATAATTAATTATGCCAGATGGACTTCTCCCTCAGTAAGTCTTAGCTAATAGCCTCGCATTACCCTTGTTTAAACATTTACCTATGAAACCTGTGTACTTTACTGGACAATGAATTATGATCCTTTTCAGAAATTATCCTTTTAAAACAAAACCTATAATAATTGAAGCTTAAGAGGAAAATCATGTAATGGAAATGTCCTCCAATCCCCTTTTAATTAGCAGCACTGTGCATAAGTACAAGCTGAGCTCTCATTTCCTACAGACAATGCCTCTCAAAGTAGAAGCTATCTCCCAGAAAATTTCTGTATTAAAGTGCTCGGCTTTGTGCTACTTCAGCCCACTTCTATCTTCCCCACTAGTCCAAAGAACACCTGACCTTTTTCCTTTTGTCCCAATCAGTGGGTTTGAGATTAACATTTTGAACCTTATGCTTTTGTACATGCAGACCCCAACACTCCCAGAGTCTATTTACAACAGTCTAATGCTGCCATCTGCAGTGACAGGCTGAAAGGGGAACGAGACAGGGCACACAGACTTCCACACTAACCGAACCTATCCAGAAGAACTGCTTTACACACATGAGGTCCTTCTGGGCAAGAACACGCTTTGGGTCTTCTGAATTTTTAACCTTAATTAAACATACAAACAAAAAAACCCTCCCAAGTCCAACAGTTCCTTCATTTGACACAACCATGATGTTAACCTGAAGAAATAAAGCATTGGCATTTTAGCTTTTTATGGGCCTTTGACATGTATACTCACATAAGCAGTCCTGTGGATTTGAGGCAACAAGGTTAGGTACCCACATCTAAGTAGTTCTCTTGTTAGATGCATTGAAGGCATTGCTATTTACCTGAAAAGTTTATTGTAAACAAAAATATATATATGATCATACCAGTCACTAAAAAAGTTTTTAGACATGTAAGGAGTTTAATAAACTTGTCAATGCATTGAATTTTTACTTTCAAATATGTATTTTTAGATAATACTTAGAGAAAAACCTTCATTTTAAAACCTAATTCAATTTAGTTCACGCTTTGCATTGCCTGCTGCAGCACAATGCCAAGGACAGTAATTCCCTGAACATCATTTAGCTTGCAGTACTAGAGCTACACTGGATTCCTTTGTTACCATTTAGTGTTCCACACCAACAACATTTCCTAAACACATGCATGGACTTCTACCCAAACTGTACTTTTGTGAGCTAAATCATCTATTTTTCCTTTGTAATTGTTAATTCCTTGCTAACCGTTAAATAACATTAGGGCAGATAGCTGAGCTTTGCATTGCAGCATATCGAAAACTGAACCCCCCCTAACACCCTTCCTTTCCTAAACAACTAAGCTTCACATTTTGAGGAAAAAATAGAGTTTTTGCAAGATGGAGCAATATTTTTATTTAGTTTTTATTGCACCAGAGGATGCTTTCCCTCATGAACATTTGAGAAACACCAATAGATGGCCACAGTGCTACCATCCCGGAGCACATTTCTCCAGGTGTCAACACTAAGGGATGAGCACTGCAGCCAAAATTCCATGAAGCTCCTGCATGTGCTGTTTCCAAAGAGCCATCCCCAGCCTGCTCCTTTTTTTGGGACCCTACAAAGCGCCCTTAGGGGATATCTAACTTTTCTACTGACTAGTGGAATTCAGGGTGTTTGCTGGTGGCCCTTGAAGCTCTGCTTTCTCAGAAGCAACAGAAGTAAGGGAATATCGCACACATTCAAGCTGAAAGGCTGAAAAGAGTTTAACATGGTGAATAAACCTTACAAAACTCTACAAATATGGCATTTCACACAATGCTCTTTCATAAAAACACCACAGACTGGATGGCAGTGCTTGAAACTTTTTAATATTGAGGAGATTGAGGACATTTATAAAAAAGTGTCAATAATCATTGAAAAAAAATTGAATTCACAGGCATTATATACAAAACACCACTTTTATTTATTACCGACAAGTATATGTCAGGTGATTATCATTTCAGTAGTGAAATGTCAAATATGCAACAAATGGCACTTTTAGATACACATTAAATGTGATCACCTCAGTGACAAGTGTTCTGGACGAAATACAATCCTGTAAAGTTTGTAAGTATAAATTAACCTTTTATACAGCACTTCTATGAGATGGATGCAGTACACAAAATATTTCCAAGTAAATTCCAGGTGTCTGCAATTGCTACGAGGGAAAAGAAAAGGATTTAGTCCTTCTGTCGCTTTTTTCCTTTAGTAGGAGTTTTGGAATTATGTTCATTTTCTGCATTTGGTTCCCAGAGTGCATTTTTCACAAATCTAGCAGCAGCTCCTTTATCAAGTTTGGATGCCTTTTTCTTGTCTGTTAGCTCTTTGACCTTGTTCATGTATGTTCTTATTCTCTCCTAGAAAGGAAAAAAAAAAAGAAGAAAAGTATTTCAAACCATTCTCCCCAGATTACTGTTAAAAAGAATTCACTGAGTAGAAGTTCTCCACACTGCACACTTCTAGAACTATAATACCTAGAAGAATATTATTACTTGAACAAATATACCAGGCCCTTTACAAACTTGAGATTTCCCTTTAGCAGATTTTCCATCACAGGTACCTCCCATACCATCTGCACGACACCCGCTCTAACAGGAACACAAAGTCCTACAGAGATGCAGACTCTGCATCTAATTTACAGAGATATGGGAACGGTTCTTGCAAGCAAAGTTAGGAAATAAAATACTGAAGTCAGTTTGGAGTCTGACCTACATAAAGATGCCAAAATAATATTTAGGTATTTGGCACATTTATGGATGAATAAAATTCAGCAAGTCCAAGCAAAGCTAAAAAAGCATCTTACACAAAATCAAAGATGGTACAAGCATTACAAATGCAACTACACACAAGTCTAGGGGTTAAGTTCCTGAAATGGTCAAGGGGGGCTTATCAAAGAACTTATTTAGGGCAGCCTGATGAATTTCCAGCCACATCAGAAGTTCCTTTTATGGTCATAAATAACAATACAGGCCTATTTCCAGGGAAAAGGGTACTACGCTTCCTTGACTTATCTTAGCCTACCAAAGTTATTTGGTGTTTATGGGTTTGGTTTTCTTTGACCAAACCATGGCTTGGACTCAGCCCCACAGAGGTACACCCTCCCAGCTTAACAATCTCATTTATGTGCCTATTCATCCTCATCTGCTCCTGCAACAAATAAAGAAAATTACTTTGAGAGGGTACTAGGCAGCTTTAAGATGGGAATCCCCCTTATAGGGGCCTGCTTATCTTCAGCGACTACGGACTACACCTACTGTAACTCTGCAAAATATTTAACAATTTAGTTTACAGATTTCAGGTCTACATATTTAGCTTAATATGGCCTTTAACTGTAGGGCCTTTGGGTGTTAGTGTCATACAAACAACAGTAACATATATACATATACACACATATATGTAGTGCTCTACCTGATACCTGAATTATAAATGTGGATTAACAGAACACATGTGGATGCTGCTAAAATAAATTTCGATACGTAACCCACACATTTCTCTCACTGTTGCTGCCACCTCTTTGAATCTGGAACAAAAGTTACAAGACTTACACTACACAACTGATTTTTCAGCTCTTCAGTGATCATTATAAGCAACTGCCAAAAACTTGGCCACTCTTTCTGTTTCAAAAACACAGCTGTAACAAGGAGAGCTTTACAGGGTCTGAAATCATGATCGGCCGAAATGTTTCTTTGGTGACTGAGATGGCTAATGAGAACAGATGGCAAACCTACATGCACTAACATGGGACAAAGGAGCTGCAAAATGTCAACTTGACAAAATAAATGAATTCTGATAGCGTGAGTGTGAGTTTTATCAATGCAGTTTGAATACCTGTAGGTACACAAGGAGAGCAATTCTAACAACAAAATAATCATGACAGAAGAGTCTTTTTTAATTCCCTTTCCACGTGCATAAGAACATCACAATGCCTTTGGAAGGAAGAAATGTGCATTCATTCAACCTTGATACTTGCAAAAGGAAAAGAGATCTGATTAACAATCTAGGCTACAAAAAGGTTCACTCTTCCTTCAGAGTTAAAACGGCAGTTGTGAAGTAAAATACAAATGTAAAATCTCCGCGGCAGAAGACATAAAAGTTTTTAGTGTCACTAAATTAACACGGTATTCCGGCACTGTAGAATATAGGAGGAACAAAACACTGACAGAAAGCTCATGAAATATTAACTGATGCAGTTTTTTAATATGATACAGCCTAGACTCCTGAAAACCTCACAAAATTAAAAATACAAGTATTCTTGTTATTCAGGCTAGCTTTCCACATTTTTTAGTCCTCTCTTCCATTCCACTGGTTATATAAGTATTACATTTAAGCTAACTATTTTACATCTTCTGAGATTTAATATTTTCATTTCTTCGGAAATTAAAATGAGTAGTGAGAACTTTTGATTCTGAGTGTTTTTTTTTTCTTCAGGCTAAATGATTCGGGTTTTTTAAGTCAGCAGAATTTTCAAGATAGCTGGCCTTCTATACTGTAGTCATGCATCTAAATGGAATATAAAGACAAAACTAAAGATTTATTACAGGTCGTAAATATGTCACTAATGCAGAATTACTGGACAATACACATACAACTGGTGCCAAAAAAGCTTTTAGCTTTGTTGCTGAACTGGATTCTTTACTGCTGAGAAAATGAATTAATGGAGGGCTTGGAAGGGGGAGGGGGGCACTTTCCCGTCTTCACTAGTAAATCAACCACACTGTACTTTTAGAGTCATACAAAAGTAAGAAAAGGCAGCCTTGGAGATTAACATGATTCCAAGTATTTATAAGAGAAAAAAAAAAAAAAAGCCATTCTGGAAGTTATAAATTATTATCACGCATGTAACATTTTTCCATTTAAGAGATACAAGTGAAAAGCTGCTCTGTACAGAATCCAATTCTCAATCAAAGGTGGAAAAAAAAGAAGAGATAAGATGATATCATTCATCATCCTTTTCTAATTTCAGCAGACTCTACAACTTTACTTTAATTGGTACTGTTTAAAAGTAAAAAAAATTTACTTTCTTTAATTTAGAGAGCCCAGCAGGGCATATAAATAGTTAAATAACACCATGTAGCATATGCATGCTATTACAGAAATGTATCATTTTAAAATTTAGATATAAACATTTTTTAACTTCTATTTGGGCAAACCATCTTGCACAAGTAGGATCCATGCAGCACAAGCAACTCACCAGTTCTTGTTTCACTGGATGCTCCTTAGGATTGATTCCCTGGGTAGCCAAGTATACTACAAGAAAAAAAAACCAAGACTTTTTTTGAAACTGAAGGCTGTCTATGACTGATGACCCTATCAAGCAGCCACGTAAGAAAACCAAAGCTTCCACACAAAATCAGCAATAAAAATTGTTAACTGTGTTGTTAAGTATCTGACAAACTATTATTATCAAATATTGAGGCTAAAACACCCCCAAATAACTAAAATGCTTAAACTTTCGGTCCTTTAAAGGACAGAAAAGGTTGCCACAAAGAAACCAGAAGCATACTCATGCCTGTACAAATTTAGCTTTCCCAAATAAAGATTTCTGATTTGGAGTTTCAACATCATTTACCCTATGGATGGCAATGATGTGAGTGCTCAGGGTAACTACAAGTTTTTAATTATTTGGCTAGGAAATATGATTATTTAGTGTTTGTGGCTGTCTTGGTGTTCAAATGGCAATCATAAATACTACGTTTTCCTTCTACCACACACTTACCCCAGAACATAGAATTTAATGTGTACACCGAAACCAAATCCAGCTTTGCTTGCTCAAGAGGATCTAACTAGATTGAAAAAAAAAAACCAACACATAACATTTGAAAATTTTTAAGCAAGATGTGCACAGATTGTAGTAACATGCACATTGTATAATTGTGAATGTATTAATAAAAGAATACAGACTGAAGGAGCACTTTTTGCATCACCAGTTCACTGAGACTATGTTTATGCCTTATTTCTATGCCATGACAGGACCATTCATTCTCTCTTCTCCAAGTATCCATGTAATTCTCCAGAAGTTAAATGCCACAGACCCATACAACCAAAAGCATAATACCTTAACATGTAGCTCTTGGGCTACTTCTCCCATAGTCAGAAATAAGTCTCTGTTTTTCTACAGAAACTGAATTCAAAATAGTTGTTGCTATCAATGGAAGGGAAAAAAAAAAAAAGTTTAAAAGTTGCTGAAACTCAAACGTCAATATGCAATCAATGAACATTAACACACGACAGACTGTGTGTTCAGTGCATGCTGGAACACTTAGGGATATAAAGCAATAGAAGAATAAAGGTAATGAAGGGGGTTTTGTTTCCCTTGGCTGTCAAAGTCAATTTATTATTTTAGTCCTGCACGACTTCCAGAAACTCCGATAACACCATTGTACAGCTCACTAGTTCTAACATGGATACTGTCAAAAGATCTGTGTTGTCAAGACTGTTTTCTTCATAATTTATTTGTGTAAGAAATCCTCACAGGATAAAGAAGTTCTCTTGTATGCTGCCTTTTTCTTGCCCTACAGAAAGAAAATTACACGTTAGGCTTCAAATGTTACAAAGCAGAGATGCTTTTATGGAATTCTCAGGCACTACTTTGCTCTGAAAAAAAGCCACGTTTTGCAGACTTATGCTTATAGCACAGCTAGAGGAGACAGCTCAGGTTCTGCAAGTCTAGACTTCTGGAATCAGATCAATTCTCACTTCTGCCAGTTCACCTTCTCATCCTCCTGGATACACCAGCTCCATTCAGTTTGTGGTGAAGAAGTCTCAGTCAAAAAAGTGAATGACCTCTCCATTACTGAAGAGCATGTTAAGGAAGGTCAGGAATAAGCTACAGTGTCCTCCAGCTAAATGACACACTGGTAAGATCATCACTTATCAGCTTGGAAGAGCATGTGTTTCATTGTTGAGCTTGCAAGACCATCTGGATTTCTTAGAAATGTAAGAATTTAACAGTAAGTGTCAAGCATAGGAATGTCATTTATTGTTACTTCTCAGTGCAGTGGCTGGCCCAACAGACCCTTCTATTTCAGTTCAGGCTCTCAAGTATTTGTGTATTAATAAGGAAAAAGTTTTCAAAAGGAAGACAACCTACCTTTTGCAAAAGCTCGCTCCTAGAAACTGACATCATTGTCTTCAGCATCTCGTCTACAGAACCAAGAGACTTTTCAAATGCCGCGAGATAATCATGAATTTCGGTGGGGTATTCTTCTGTGTTATTGTCATCTTCTGACATTTCCATCTGGAAAGTGGAAACACAAATAATAATGCTTTTCGTTAAGTACCTACACAGTCAAAAGACTGGAATTTACAACACAAAGCATTAGCATTCATTCAGTAAACATTTTAAGAAATGTGAAGAGTTCTAGCAGGTAATGTCAACAGCAACACAGTTAAAGGTCCAGTAATTTCGGGATATCTCCTAACTCCTGTGCAAAATGGCATGAAGGAGCATTACAATTTACATGACTTTAGTACCTATTCTTGCCACGGTCCTAAAACAGTATTTAGCTTTTATGATCTGCGATAGAAAGAAATTATCTGCACGTTTGAAAAAAGTGCTCTATAAATCATACCATATAAAGAGCTACACCAAGCAGCAGGCAGAACACCAGGAAAAACAAAAACAAAACTAACTAAACAAAAACAAAAAAAAAAAAAAAAAAACAAAAAACAAAAAACAAACAAACAAACAAAAAATACAAAAAAACCCCAAACAAACACCCAAACAAACAAAGAAAAAAAAGAACCCACAAACCAAACCAATGGTGATACAGCTTTAATCTGCCTTAGGAACAGACATTACTTCAGCACCAGTTATGTCATGGTCAGTTCATTTAGGAGTAGGTCCAAAAAATTCTTCTCGTGAACCCTGTATCCAGTTTCCTGAAGTCCCTATGGAATCTTCCATATAACTCTACCTGTAACAAAGCTGAGTTGATTTTGGGATTTCAGAATACTCTTGCAATCGTGTTAACACATACGTGCACAGCTACTGGGAAATAAGATGTGAAAAACCCCAAAGCATCCTTTTTTTCTGTCCAGAATTCACGGTACCATGGTATGGCTACTGCCAAGCCATCTGGCTGCTGGTTTATAATCAATTTCTTTAATTCCTCTCAAATCATAAATCATTTATTATCTCGGGGAGTTAATGTTACTTAGAGCTATGTTATTTTCTACAACTTCTACTGAGCAACAACTTTTCGAATGCTCTACGGAAAGAAGAGAAGAAATAGGTAACTTTCCTGCCTATTTGGTGAGGTGCATCAAGAACAGTGGGATTACTGCAGACTTTTCTTCTTAGAATCAGTGTGAAAATTCCCCTGACCAGATGTTGAATACAGAGGGAGGGAACAGAAATTGGAGAGACTGAACTTTATTTATGAACACCAAGCCACACAGTCAGTACAAACAGCAAAGAGCTGTCACATCACTGGAGTTTGTTTTAGACAATGATTTGATCTTTCCCCAGCAAGAGCATGGGATGTGTGAGAGAGGTTTCCTTTTATTTATATTGTCTCCTGGAGGTCAAAAAGATAAAGAATCAGGAGGAAAAAAAAACCAGTGTGGAGCTACTCAAGACTGTCTGCAACTTGAGTTTTAACTGCACCAGTGTGATTCCAGAAATCTGATCAGCCAGTTAACAAGCCCAGTTTCACTGGTATTGTTTGCATGGTTAAGAATTATAACCCTACTCAGCTGCATGACTGCTCATCCTGGTCAGAGCTGGTTTTCCCACTGAGTACAGAATCACAACGCCAACCATGCTAGAGGTCCCCTCCCTACCCCAGCATGTAACCCACACATATAAGTATTACTTCTGTCAGCTGTGGCAACCCGAGGAAGAAAGCTGAGCTGGATCTACAAGATGCTGCCCACAGAAAGGCAAAATACCAATATAATTATTTCTGACATTCATAACAACACTGTTTGTGTTTTGTCCTCCTGGCCACCTGCTTTATAATCTGCCTTGTTAGGTTGACTAAAAGGGTTCAGAAACAATGTCTGATGTTAACTTTTAGTCATATAATACAGCACTAAAAAAACCCCTCAAAGCTACAAAAGAAACTAGATTTTCCCTCGTTAACACAGCTAAGTTTGGTTAGAAGGTGTCTGTCAATACATGTTCCCTGCACTTATAGAGACAGGGAGAGAGGAAATGCAATCCAACAATCACCTACAGAACTTACCATCGCTGCGGTACTTAACCTACTACTGTCTTGATTTGACAGGCAGGCATGAACATAGTAATAAACTCCAGCTTCTCTCTCTCCCTTAAACAGTGTATCCAGCACCAGCAAGAATAATAATAAAAAAAAACTAACAAAAGCCTGTGCAAGTATGCGTTACCAAAATTAACTGGAGCTGTTTTACGAGGATAAACAGTCACATATTTGAAATTCTTTTCAGTATATAAAGTTAGACTTAAGGAGTAAGACAGAAGAAGAATAGGAATATAGAAGGAAAAGATAACAAATACAATCTGAAAGACATTTTGCTATCACTGATGTCTCATGAACCAGAAAGAATTATTTTTGTCCTCATATCATTGAGTATTTACTTAACACTGTTAGCAAGGAAAGGGAAAAATCTGCATTGGTGTCTTGGTTTGAAAGGCAGGCGTCTGCCAAGGAAGGCAGGAACCTCTCTTGGAATGAAGAATATGACCCACTTCCCTCCAAATTATTATAACTTTGACATCAAAGGGCTTTCAGGCACAAATATGGGGAAATGAATAAAGGTTCTTCACTAGTGTGTGTGTGGATAACAAGGCAAACAAACCCCAACCTTCTCTCTCTCGGCCGCGGCGCTTTCCCCTTTGGTGCAGTTCCACTCACAGCCACCGGGGGCGCTGCTGGCTCCCGGCCGGGCAGGGTGGGTGTGATGATTCCCCCGCGCCTGCAGGGGGCGCTGTGCCGCGAGCTCGGCCGCGTCCCCCTCACGGCAATGGCGGCAAAAACGGGCTGCAGCAGGAACCTCGGGACTGCAGGGCAGGCTCACCTCGGGGGAGGCAGAACAAAATGCAGCAGAAAACACTGCTGCTTTAGCAGGAGCTTCCAGAGATCGGGGTGGACACGGAGTGCTGGGTCAGAGTGTAGAGAAAAAGCCCGAGGCAGCAGCAGAAAGCAGCGGGGCTGGACAGCGGCAGCCGTGCTTCTCTGTAGCAGCTGCTGCACAAAGATGGGGAGATGCACCCTCCAGTCAGGGTCCCGGGCTTTCCTCTGAGGCACCTGAGCGGACAGTGAGGGTCCTTTCCAGTCAGATCAGGTGATAATTAGGTCCCAGTCCAACAGATGCTCTTACCAGTAAAGGCTCACCCATGGTAGGAGAAGCAGAGGGAGGAAAAAAGCTCTGTAGTGGCAGCAAATCCTCCGGGCAGCGACCGCCCTCAGACCAGCTGTCCCTCTGTCCATCCTCCGATGTCAGGGGCGAAGCCCAGCCCCTTACCCCCCAGCCAAAATCTCACCGTAACCCTGCCCTTCCCAAAAAAAAAACCCCTCAGGTAAGAGAGTAGCCAGCTGCATCCATACCTCACCTCGGCCATTTCTTTTGAGAGGACCAGTTGTTACTGTCTCTTACAAAAAATGGGACAAAATTCCATGAGAGAAAGGGAAAAAAAAAGGAAAAAAAATCTCGACCTCCAACAACCGTGCTTCCACAGAACAAGACCGCCCTTTACCTGTGTACAGAACCCTTCACTGTTAAGGCTGCTGCTTCTGCCTGGGGAGCAGGAAGAAATTACTAAACTTGTGTTTTCTATTCACTTCAACAGGAATAGCAAGTTTCTACTCTTGCTGTGTAGGGAACTCTCTCTTTTCATTACACTGTTGTTTTAGCATAACTAATCTCTAAGCAGGGTATGTCAAAGTGTTGGCACATGCCAACAACGAGGCAGCAGTCAACAGCCTAAAACAATTCTGGTCACAACAAGAGCAAACTGCATTAGAAAACGTGTACACCGGAAACTCCACAAAATTGTTTCTGCTAAAATCAACACATGGGTTGTGTACTCACACCTGCAGGATGACAAAGCCAAGGACAGGAGGAACTCCACAACTCTCTAAACATACCCAAAAGCTATACTGCCCTCAGTAGTTATGTTTCAGTTATTAAACAAAATATTCAGTTTGTGTTTTCTTTTTTCAGTTACTAAACAAAACAAAATTTTCTTCAAAGTTCTTCAATGCTTTTTTTTTTTTTTTTGCATTTTGAACAAGCAAAAATTTAAGTCAGCCCCTGAAGATAGTGTTTATTAGACAGATTTTCTGATTTGAATTTGCTGACTTTCAACCAGATTCTATTTGACACTGAGTTCTCACTTTAAAAATTAAGGATAGTAGAATTCAGATAAGAGAAGTAATGAAAAATTCTAGCTAGGTTAAGTAATGTGCACAATGGGGAATTCTAAAGGAAATAAGACAGAATTTTCATTATCAAGCAATAAGACCTACGATGCACAACACATAATCTGTGGTTGTGTTACAACGGTAACACTTTAAAAGATCTTTAATTTTGAGAAGGCAAAGAAAAGTTCATAACCCATGAACATAAAACACGCAAGAAATGGACTACTTTGATTAAGGACACGGAGGCAAAAAAACTGTGATGAAGAATGTTGAACAACTTCATAACACCAACTTACCAGAAACAAACTTCCCTTTTAATAACCCTGAGCTTCCATGTAGTTTTTGGAAAAACAAAAACAAAACCATGAGAATATGTATTTGAAGAAGAAAAGGACTTTAGATTGCAAAAGTAAACCATTTTCATGAGAAAATTTATGCATTGCACGTAGGTCTGTTTTAAAAAGGTTTGCTAGTTTCCATAGGTGAAAATTTTCTAAATATTCTGAAATTTCTGAAAAATTCTGAATAAATTCTCATTTATTCAGAAAGATGACTACATTTAAGTCAATTTTTGCTTAGAAAACAAGGAACACCTTGTTCTCTTTGCAGTCAACAGATCAATATACTATAAACCAAAGCAGGTAATACAAGCTGCAAAAAGGGAGGGGAAATACCAGACATTATTAATGAACCACAGAAAAGACAGAAATATAAAAAGGAGAAAGAGAAAATATGTCATCTTCTACAGAGTCTATAAAAGTAACTACACAGGTGACAATCAAAAGCAATTTGCTGTAGTGTTAACATGGCTATTGATCTAAGACACATCCAAGTTAAATGCCACGTTAAGGCATTTTAAATAAAAACCAACAAAATACAGGTGGTGGTACACAATACTACTAGCAAAATTAGCTATATTTTTCTTCCAGGAGAATGAAAAGAACAACTACAGACCCTTTTTAAGAAAAGCACACCCAGGAAAAAGAGAAACTGCAGTCAATTTTCAGGTGGCTTTTATGAATAATCATTTAATATACCTGGAGGCGATTTAACACAAGCCTCAGAAAGCAACTGCCAGCTGGCTTAAAAAGCAACACCAAATCCTTCCTGCTCACATCCCCCCCTGCCCCCAGCAAAACCCTGTCATAATGAAAGATATAAACTCTAATTAGGCCGTAAGTACCTCTGTGAGAGATTTTGCTGAAGATACATTGTGAAAGTCGTGGAAGCTACATGCATCTGTCAACATGGCAACAGGGAACCACTCAAGACAGAAATGAAAAATGTATCATGCACCTGGTTTTCAACTGGAATTAAAACTGCAAGACCAGGATGAAAAATGGTGTATTTGAAGTATTTGGTAACATGTAAACAGAAGACAAAAAGCAATTTAGCGTTCTGCTAAATGCTGCAACTCATGCATCACGTTAATTCTTAGGTATTCCTTAAGCACTAAAAGGCCTTTTCGTCATATTTAGCTCAGATCTCTTTATTTTTACAGATTATTCACCTAATAAAAATCAGATTAGGTAATTAGATTATTTCTTCTTTTTATGGATATTTACAGACTGCATCGAGAAAAAATAAAAACAAAACTAGAGAAAACAAACCCCAAAACCTTTTGGTCAGGACACATAAAACTGCTCTCAAATTCACAATAAACAGTTATCTCAGCTTGGATTAAACACCCCTCATTCACTACAGCCCCATCTATATCCACTGATGTAAACCTTCAGGTCCATCTGCACGATTCATAAAACACTTCTACTCTCAGTAATCAACTGACCCAAATTCCACATCTTTGATGACACAGCGGCTTCTGAACAAATCAAATATAACCTGGCTCTCTCAGCTCCAGCCCATAAGTACACCCAGCATAAGTACAAAATAAAAACAGAACACTTCTTTGTGAGAGGTTTTCATAAAAGCTCCCACGCTCAGATATGCTGTCACACTTCAAGTTCTAAAGTGATACTGAATTTGTGTCTCTAAACTGGTCCTCAAAACACATACTTTTCTTGGCACAGCACCTACCAGGAACTTCGTGTGCAGCAAGACTCCTTGGACAAATCAGTTTGCACACTCTGGGGACAACAATCAGCACTGAAATACTTCTACCAAGTTCGCAGCAAACAGGAGATGACCCGCCTACAGTTTGCAGCCCCTGTACACTGTAAACTACAGAGAGTTCACTACTTCTAAAACCTGCTGCCCGTGGTATCAGCACCACGAATATGAACATCCAGAATTAAAGCCAAGAGGGGTTTTTTTTCGATTCTTTTAAACTGCTGACCTAGTTTCCTTTAGCCACTAGTTCCACAGTACATGAAAAAGCACTTCCCTTTACCAGAATGCAATCTTCTGTATTTGCAATTCATGCAGTGCCTCTCTGTATCATTCTAAACAGCAATTTAACTGTGGTTTTGGCTGGTTTTTATTTGGCTGTGCTAACTATTATTTTTATTTGGCTGTTCACTCTTAGAAGCATGTTTACCCTTTGTTTGTTTGTTTGAAGCATGTTTACCCTTTGTTTGTTTGTTTGTTTGTTTTGGTTCAATATAATGCAGTAACTGTGGGATGTTTGTGTTAGCATCAATTTTACTGATGTGGAAAAAAACCCATCTACCTGGAGCTATGGTGGCCAGTCCATTCCAGTGCACCGTTTATTTATTCAGAGGAAAAGCAGACTTTTTTTCACAAATGAAAAACCAATGCTAAAACTCCTAAGCCAATTCAAAGAGAAAAAAGGCACTTACGAGAAAGGTTTGTGTGACTTGTGCACTGCTTTTCTGATATAAAGCCTGAAAATTCTACCAATTGCTTTGGAGTTTCTCACACTCTGGAGAAGAGCCTTGCACTGTTTTCTCATTTCTTTACCAATGGTCATACTGCCACAGGATCAGCAATATCCAGGTATTTTATATTTGAAGCGCTTTTTTATACTTTTAAACCCAAGAAATACACCAGACACCTTTCAATGTTGATTTTAAAATCCAGTTCTTCCATCTTCGCTTGTCCCAAAAATGGGACCTTTTAATTGGCATCACCTAAAGCTTAATTTGCTAGTCAAAGCCCACTCCACGTTGCTGGCAGCAACTCGCAGTCAGAAAGCAGTGGCAAAGCCTAAGGAAGGGGACGTTTTGACCTTCGCAGGAACAGGACAAGATAGAGAAGCTTCATTACAAGGTAACTTTAATTACCACCTGCTTTTCTGCTAGGTGCTGCTTCACTGTTTTAGAGGCCTGTTAGAGGCCTGTACGTGCAGACCGTACCTTCTTTTGGAAAAGCTGGCCACGTTCTCAAGGCTCCTCAAGCTGCGACACTATTTCTGCTGTTTTTTAACATGAACGTAGCCGCTTACTGCCTGCAGAACGACCATCCTCAAAAAAAAAAAAAAAAAAAAAAAAAAAAAAGCCCATGTTCTCTTTTTCACGTACACGTAAGCAAGTCCTACATCACTAAACATTCAAGGCCAGGCCGGATGGAGCTCTAAGCAACCTCGCCTGGTGGAAGGCGTCCCTGTCCATAGCGGCGGGGTTGGAACGACACGACCTTTACAACCCCTTCCAACCCGAACCGCGCCGCGATTCCCCACAAACTGCGTTCAGAACCGCGCTCACCGACTACACCGGCGGCCCTGCCTCCCGACAACGCGCTTCCCCGTTTCCCGAGGGCTCGGGGAAGCCCCCGGTACGGGCACAGCCGTGCGGAGGCCGCTCTTACCTGCGGGCGGGCGCCGAGCACCGCGTGGCGCTCCGGGCACGGCGGCGGCGGCGGGGCGGGGCCGCGCCCGGCGGTGACGACACGGCCGCGGCGGCACAGAGAGGCGGCCCGCACGGGAAACGATCCCGCCGGCACGGGAAACGAAACGATCCCGGAAGGGAGACGGGCGATAAGGGCCGCAGAGAGACGGATTGGGCCGGGAAATCGTGCAGACGCACGGCGTAGGCGCTGGTGGGAGGTAGTCCCTGACACGGCGGTGGGTTTCGCGTAAAGGGGAAGGAAGAGATGAATTGAATTAAAGGGGCGAAGAGAGGAAAAGAGAGAGGGAAGGGGATCCCGCTGATGTCCAGGGCCCTGAAGACTCGTTTCTCTCTCTGTGTACCTTAGTTCTCATGCACAGTAAATTCTATCAAGGGTCTTGAGTGGTCTTGATCCCCCCTACAGCCCACTCCCACTTCTTGGCCTCACTCCTGTGCTTGCACTGTGGGGTGCTGTGCTTATTGTTGGAGTCCAGGGCATTCCTTTGGTTCCCTGGAGGGTCAGGGACCTGGGCAGGGGGGTCTGGGACCCCAGCCCAGAGCTCAGAGAGACACTGGCTTTGATTTCAGTCCATGGGAAAAAACTTCCTACACTGAGAGAAGGTTTACAGGCCACAAGAATGTGAGAAATAGTAGTTTAGCTTATCACAGAATGAGAAAATAGTAGTTTTAGGTTTCTAGCATTGAAGTGAATGGGGACAAGATGGAGAATCTGGGGCGTTGTCTCCTTCTCCTTCCCTCACTCCATTGCTGCATTGACGTGGCACAAAGTAGTTAGTGAGGATTGGGTCAAAGTAAAGATGACCTTTTTAGTAATAGTGATAGACATTGGTAAGAAATAGTAAACAAGAAATACGTAGTAATTAGTATAAAAGATAAGGACAGCCCAGCTCGGGGGGAGACGTGAGGAATCCATGCAGCTGCGAACATCTTGTCGGACTCCGAGAAAATTGTAAGATAAGAACTAATAAACGAAGTATGCAACCTTGAAAAATCTAAACCTGAGAACTCCGTCTCTTCCTTCGGCTCGGCTCGGAGCTGTGCAGGGGAGCAAGGACCCTGAAACCACCTCAATGTTGGAGTAAGCCCCTGACACTTATCTCCAAGAACTTCAGCGAGGATGTTTGTCCGAGAAAAGTGGTGCCCTACCTCCTCATGGCCCCTTTCTCCAGTCGCAACTTGTTCCTCCTCACAGCGTGTTAGTACCGACAACCTTTTGTTGTCACCGAGAGTTCTTGTCTGATGGGATCCCTGTCGGATTCACTGGCTCCACAGCCATCCAGTTATCAGTTTGAGACACACATTGGGCCCTTATCTTCTGCGGTTCTACAGTGGGGAAGGAGATGCTCTTTTAAAGCAGGGGTGTGCTTTCCCGCTGCTGGCTCCTCTGAGTGGAAAAGGTCAACAGCCGGCATGACACATCTCCAGCTGTTCCCAAGCTCTTGCAGTTGCTTCCTGGAAAAAGGGAGGCACAAACTATGTGTAGAGATGGTCTCCCAAAGCCAGAGACTGCATGGAGTCATCTCAGGGGGTCGGCACTGCTTCCTGCCTGACACTGCACATCTTTGCCTCACCCTCAAGTGAGAGTTGGTTTGAATTGTGTTATATGGCTGTGTTTTCCACTGTGTTTCTCCACAATGAGGAGGCTACCACAATGATTGGACAGAGAGAGCACCTCTTCTGCGAGGGAATTGGTGGTTCATTCTGGTAAAGGGCTTAGGGCTGATCTGTTTGCGACCTCCAGTACCTGAAGGGAACCCATAGGAAAGATAGAGAGGGATTTTTTACAAGGGCGTGTGATGACAGGACAAAGGGGAGTGGATCCAAGCTGAGCGTAGTTTTAGTTTAAGTGTTAGCAAAAAATTCTTGACTCTGAGGGTGGTGAGGCACTGGAGCAGGTTGTCCAGAGAAGTGAATGCCCCATCCCTGGAAATAAAAGGCCAGGCTGGATGGGGCTCTCAGCAACCTGGTCTGGTGGAAAGTATCCCTGCCCATGGTAGGGGATTAGAACTAGAGGATCTTTAAGTTAGTTCCCTTCCAACCCAAGTCATTCTAGGATTCTATAAGATTTCAGCAAATAAATCTGGGTTCAAAATGCAGGGGATTAATACTTCTCCACTGCAAGAGCTCACTAACTGGAACATTGTACCAACACATCTGTGGCTCCCAAATATAAGATCCACATTTTATGGGTTTACATCCTGATAAATAGTAAAGCAAAAGTCAGTCTCTGTGTCAAAAGTATTAGCATTACTTGCCAAAGACCTCTTTTTGCCTCCTGTTCAGGATCTCATCTGAAGCTCATTGTACCTCAAGTTTTGCAGCCTATCAGCCAAGGCAGATCGAGATAAGATCACTGGAGTCCTTCATCGTAGCTGAAGAGAGCCCCTCTCAGCTCTAGGAGCCTGTATGGGGCTGGCCAAATTGTGGCTGGTTGCCTGAAGGGAATGTGCTGAGCTGGCTTGCTCAGCTACAGAGTCTCTAGAGGAAGAGAAAAACAGGTCCTGTCTGGAGAAGGACGAGTTCAGGGCTGGGGAAAGTAGAGTTATATCTCTAGGGGAAACAGGAGTAGAAGCTGGGGACCTTACCGAGCTTCAGTGCACCTCCAATACTTTTAAAAAGACCACAAAAGTGAGCTTCCTTTTAACAAGTTGGTTTACATAATCTAAGTGCTATACTATGTCAATTGTAATTAAATCAGTGTGTGCTGCAAATCAGAGTTTCTCCCTACTCACAGTTGGAAGCATATCTAAAGATCTTCAGATGTCGTTGTTACTTGTTTACATCTTGTCTCCTTTTCCTACAGGAGATTTGGAGGTTTAACTTCTCAGTTTCAACCCAAAGTAACTGCAAATGAATAAAAATGTGGGGTTTATGAGTATTATAAAAGCAGCAAACACAGGGATTATTTAAGAGCCTTTCAGCTATATGTGGGACACATACAGGTTTTAAAGAGTAAAGAGTGGTATCCCTACTGTGTGCTAATATTTTAGTGTAATAATACTTTTTTTTTTTTTTTTTTAACTGCATTTTCTTAGCCATTTCTTATTTTTGGAAACCACAGTCTTAATTATTTTATCATGTTCATTTTTACTAATACAGCTGCAGAATCATACACTAAATAAAAGGGAATTTAGGAGAGGTTTTTTTTTTTTTTTTCCAAAATGTTCAGAAATGGAACAGTCTGAAGGGTAGCAGGGAATTAGCAAGACCTGCACTCCTAAATAGAATGATACTTTGCAGTTCTAGCATGCCAAATGTCTACAAGGAGTTCAGAACACTTAAAGTATGTGCAGTTCATTCTTACCTCAATATTCACATGTCACAGGCCGGGAAATACAGAGAGGGGATTTGATTGATAGGCTAATTGATTTACCAAATGTTAGGCAGAAATTGTTGCCAGAGTCTTATTTCCTAAAGCCAATATTTTGTTTCAATTACAAGATCAAAGGAAAATGCAACACATGCTGATCAATGTTCAGATCCAGCCAGCTCCGTTTGTAGAGGACTGTAACCATGTAGAGCATTAATGCAGTACAGATTGTGCTCTGTATTCCTTGGTCATACCGTGTGGCTCTGTCTCCTTCTACTGGTTTACATTTGTTATGGATTTGCTCCTACTGGCTCTGCTACAGATTTATACTTGGGTTCAGTTAACTGCAGTTCCTACACTGAGTGCCACGTCTTGGAATTTCTCGAGCCAATTCACTCAGGAGATTATTAGGTATAAAAACATTCATTTTCTGCTTAAAATGGCTGCACTGCCTGTTTGGTTTCCAAGAGCAGTGAGTGAGGAGTTAGTAATTCACATTTATCCCAGCCAAAATCTGATTGAGATACAGCTTGTGTAATTCAAGTGGTTTATGCTGCTGCCACTCTGAAAAATATATTATTATTTTATATATGGATATCTATAGACAAGTCGAGCCACAAAAAGCTGCAGTGACATCTGGTACTTCATGGAAATAATTTCATTTAAGAGGCATATGAATGATCATTAATTTTTCTCTATCATTCCCAAAACATGAGAAAACAATCCTGAATATTTTTGCCAAAGCAAAGTGACAGGCATCTTTAACATAATTACTGCATTATTATGACGCAGCTCATCCACTGTACACACAACACCACAATGATTCCTGCAAAGTCAGTGTTCTTTGTGGAGCAAACCAGGAGGCCAAATTCTGTTGTCTTGGCCTCACTGGAATCCTGATAGAGCCTGGGTCAAGCAGAGCACCACATCCTGACTTACAGAGCAGCTGTGGCAACTCCATCTCCCTGAAACAACACCGCTGAAAAAGCTTTGGGAGATGTCGTGCAGAAGACAATGTGGATGAAAAAAATACAGCCTGGATTCACCTGCTGTGAATATAACAAAGATTACTAGAAGCTACTTGTAACAAAAGGGTTAATAAAACATTGGCAGGATGAAAATACAGACTCTAATATCAGACCAAAAATCTGGCCAGCAGACCAGTTCTGGAGATGTCTGTGTGTGCAGCGCACGTGTGTCTGAAGGGCACCTTGGGCCTTTTGGAATAGGCTTTTTGGTTTTGTGAGGCCCACTTCTTGGCAGTGTAATCTAATGAATCTGCAACCTAATTTCTTTGCAGTGTAATCTAATGAATCTGCAATGCCATGTGTGGGCAGACCAGCAAGTTGCCAGAAGAGGGTGTAGCAGGAATAAAGTGAAGCACAAATCTGCTTGCCAGTGTTGCCCGACGTGCACTTGTTCCTTGGGGGAAGAAGGGCGAGTACCCAATGTTTCCTCTGGTAAATCAGGAGACAAACATTCCTAAAAGGACAGTGACAGGCAGCTGCCTGGCTTGATGCCCTGTTTATGGGAATTAATGTCTCTGCCTGAATTCTGCTGAGACCAGATGTACTCAGGGAGAGAGGGCAGGGATAGAGATTTTACAGTGATTTATTACAATGCAGATGGTGAGAGCAGGAAGAGAGACCAAGGTGTCTGTCTGGCTGCCAGTTTTGTTTTTCTTACTTGCTAGATGGGGAAAGAAGGGGAAGAGACTCTTGAGGCTAACCCACATTTTGAGCGACTAAAAATCCTATAGTAGTGACATTATTACAGTGGAAAAAGAAATGTAACCTCCAAAATTTTCCATGTTCTGTTACACTTTGCTGAACTTAGGGGCAGCATATATGGTGGCTTAAGCCCAAAGTGAACTTAGACTCACCTTTCAGTTAAAATGCTCTGGAAATGCCTTTTTTTTTTTCTGCACTCAGATTAAATTAGAATGGCTTTAAACCTACTAAGCACAGACTCTTTTGTCTTTTGAAAGCATAAGATTTCTAATCAAAATACAGATGCAAAAGTACATGGAAAGAGGGAAACTGAGATTGATGTATCTTTGGTTTAGGGAGGAAAAAATAATATAATTCAATAAGACTAGCTTAAGCCCTCTAATGAAAGCTTTTTTAACATAACAGATAGGGAATATGAGATCCACACTGAGATAGTGGTGGTGCAGATCAAAAGAGCTTGTGTTCATGCCAGCTAGATTAAATGACAGGATGTGGTGAAGTACTGGGTTACTTTACATACAAGACCTTATTTACTGAATATATATATATCTCTATTAGTTTAAATGCATTTATATACGGAAACTGTAGAAATAAATTGAAAGCAATCTATCGTGTAAAGTATTTGTTCTGATACTATTCTAAGATCGCATTTCTTCCAATTAATATATAAAGCTGTAATTTTTTTTACAGCCATCTCTCTTTTTCTAAGATTGTGGAAGTAAATTGTATTAGAAATTGAGGTTTATTTTTAAATGCATTGGCATTCCACCTGTCTCATTTGTTAGCTTCTGTGCCTAAATTCAATAGAATCGTAGATTTTATACTCTTTTTTTAGAAGAAAGCCTAAGACAACCTTAGGAGTAAATTAAACTTTGGACTCAAATTGTAGTTGTCATTTTAAAGTGTTTTTTAAGTATTTATTTATCTGCACATGCCCCCTGAAGAAGCAGGATAGAAGTCTTTGGCCTAACCTAGCGTGGCTGCTGTTAGGTTTCTTATGCACTCTGCAGCAGCAGTGTGGGAGGAAGGGAATGCAAATGTCAGGAAGGGAAAACACCGTTGGATATAAAGATGCCACAGGCCATCACACACTTCTGCAAGGCAGGAGTGTCTGTCCCTCACATCTGCTGAACAGGCTACAGAGTCCTGCCTGCTCGAGCTGTGCCAGAAAGGAACAAGGAGAAAAACCTAAAAATGAAAGGTTTAGCATGGGAGGCAACTGGACTGGTTTCATTAGCTGCATCTACCTGAATTTTTGCCAGTGGTGGGTTTTACTGTGAGAAGACACTCCAAAAGCAGCTGGGACTTAGGGAGTTAACTAGGGATTTACTTGAAGGAAAGATTAATTTCAGTTGCAGGGCTCTGTCAGTCTAGTAGTGAGCAACTGATACAATGCAATCTGGTAGACAGGCTCGAGCTACTATTTCTGATCCACTGTCACATGAAAAGGTCCCATCATGTCTCAGTTGCTGTGCACTTCTGGGAACTTTACTATTCTCCTGCAACTCACAGGTTCTCTGGCTTCAGAGAATGTTTTCATAACTTTAAAATCACAAGCAGCCTAGGAGAGCTTGTTTATGCTGCGGATGGACTTTTCATAGCGATGAGAAATACTCAGCTTCACTGCCATGCTTAAGAACCACATAATCATACCATTGTTTACAAAGGAATCCTCAGGAAAGATCATCAAGTTAACCCAGCTCTGCCAAGCCCACCACTAAGCCATGTCTCTAAGTGCCACATCTACATGGTCCTTGGTCCATGGATTTTTTTTTTCTTATTGTGTGGCAGTAGACAGGTTAAGTTCTATCTGGGTTTTGGCCCTTCATATGTTCTCCCTCTATAAACCTCATGACATTCTTGTCCTCCTGAGTTGCCTGCCCCTTCTTCCAGAGGTCATAAACTCTTTTTTTTCCCAGGTTCCAGCCAACACTCTCTGTTCAGCTGCAAACTTCAGGAACCTTCTCAACTGTTTCCTCCTCTCTGCTGCACTGCTAGCAGACATCTGGTTAAGTTGAAGGCCTCCCCAGGAACAAGGAAGTGTGAAATTCCCAGCTGCTTATAGAGTCTTTCATCTGCCTGTTCACCCTGGATGGATGATCTCTAACAGATTCCCACCAGGGTGTCTTACTTGTTGGCCTGCCCCCCTGATTTTTACCCATAAAGGCTCAACCCTTCTGTCACCATCATTAAGCTCTGGACAGTCGAATCACTCTTTAACTCACATAGCTGCCCCAGAAGGAAGTCAGGGTGTGAAGGAGAGACTGTCAGCCTTGGGTGGCCTCTTGCACATTGACAAGAGTGGAAAGAGCCATTGTTCTGGAAAGGGAACTCCAATCTGTACATTCTGCATGGGCTGTTTTTACTGCCAGGCCTAAGAGAAGAGGGAAATTACAGGTGCCTTCCCATGGCTCTGCACCTCAGCTCCCTCTGCACATCCCCAGACGTGGAGATGGTGACAGAAGTTTTAACTAAGATTACAAGTGACGCAGCTCTTGGCTCCTGCCCGAGTCAACAGCTGCCCTCGCTCAAAGTACTGGGACTTGGGTTTGCTACTGCAAAATATTTTGCATATATAAAGGCTTTAAATACGTGCCAGACACACAGACTGTGGTCTGAACATTTTGAAGGAGTGAGCAGTTCTGTTTAGAGTGCAAGCTACCGAAAACTCGACATTAACAGCATCACAAGCAAGAAAATGCAGGATTAATAATGGGGTGAAAAACACAGTGAATCAACTTTCCTAGCATTCTGTCAATACCAGCTTTAGACAACTTCATTTGAGTTTAATATGTAGGCCACAAGCCTCTTAACCAAACAATCCCTCTTTTCTGTCTCATCTATTTGAAAGGAACAATTTGGGGAAGATGAGCTGAACTGTATTTACAAGCTGTGTCTGCTGTCTCTTAAGGAACCACTGAAGAGCAGATGTCTTTCTTTTTCTGTGCAATTCCCCATCTTCCTTCTTTCTACCAATTCCTTGATGTCCCCAACAGATTCAGTGGTTTTGAAGAGGTGAGAGCACAGCATTGTAGTTTCCCATAGAGTTACAACTTGCTTACATTGCTTAAAATTCAGTCCAAGTCATGCCTAAACTGTAAATTACTTTTTTTTTGTGGGTGATGAAAACTCTATGTTGTATAAAAACACTGACCTCACGCACAGAAATCTCAGAGGGCTGTAATCTCCAAGGACCTGTACAAATGGTGAAATTCAAAATAACTATACAGGTGTGAAACAGAAAACCCAAACCTGATAGCTGGGGATTGGGGCAGCATCTTGTTGAAAAAACACAAAGCACACACCCAAAAAACCCTGTGTAACCTGTCCCTGTGTTCAGGCTGCAGTCATGCCTGTAAACACTTTTTTTTTTTCCTTCCATGAGCACCCAGGGATGGTTTGCACAGGAAACCAGGCAGATACCCTAGCCTTGTTAAATGCAGTCACTCCAAATTCGGCAGCACATTCCATCTCCCGGCCTTGGGCGAGGCAGGGGTTTTCCAGAGCACTCCCGTGCTGCGTCAGAGAGCATTTGGTCTGGGCATGACACCTCAGATGCATTATGGTTCTATTTAGAACACACTTCAGCTCTGCAGGCTGCAGAGGCAAAGTGCCAGGCTTCAGCAAGAGGGGGAAGGACTATAAATAGAGCAGGCTGGGCTGCCACAGGCAGCTTTAGGTCTGCTTAAGTTTCTGCTTTAGCCTGGAAGAAGCAGAAATCCAGTCTGCTGAGGAGAAAGAAAATGCACAGCACAGGCACAAGCAACAGCTCTTCTCTCCAACCCATAACTGTCTCTCATTTTGCAGGTACACAGGTACAGCCACTTACCCTTAAGGAACAAGGACACACCACCTTCCACCCATGCTTTCCTCCAGCTCTCAGTTCTTTGCATGCTCCTGATATGCGAACACTCATGTGCTCATGAAACCAGCTACTCACGGGGGGAACGCATTCCTTCATTTTCAAAACAAGAAAGAAAATTAATCTCAAAATTAAGTGCACAGAGGTAACACAGATTTCGTGGTTTTGAGGCCCACGGAGCTTGTTGTTTAACAGTTCTTGCTCTAAGTTGTATCCCGCTAGGAGATCTCCCTGGAGGTGTTTGAATAAAGAAGGGACATTTTTGCTGCAGGACAAGTGCACAAAAATAGCACCAAGAGCCCAGTCCTGTGCTCAGGAGATTTTTGTTTTCCCTTGCAAGTACTGACAACTGAGAGCTTTTTCTTCCCTTACTCTGTGCTTGACTCAGAGTTACTGTTAAAGAGAGAAATTATGTTCCCACCCATTTCCACTGCCTTTCACGGAGTACATTTTATGGAAGCCATCTTTGAACAGTGCATTTCAGACTCAAAGCACTCAAATTCTTTGAATTCCACACCCCCAAAGCAAGCTGCAGCCAAGAGTGTGGAGCAATGGTTCCCCCTATTCCCTCCTGCTGGAATGCACCCTAAGGACAACCTTTAAAATAATTTCAGAACCATGCACAAAAGGAGATGGGCTTACTTGGGTCAAAAAAATCATACACTAAATATTACACTTGAAAGCAAACCATCAAGTCTTAGGGGAGACAGCTGAATCTCGTACATCTTTGTCTTCCATAAAATATTTAGCCTGCATTGCCTGTGTTTTGTCCCTGCTAAATCTGAGATACAAGAACCCACGTTTGTAGGCAGGCTGGAGGAGAGTATCAGTGACCTACTAAAACCAAGGATTTCCACAGGCACACCGTGTTTGTGGTCCGCTGTCATGTTCCTCCCGCCCACCCTCTGCTACGCAGGCATGAAGGATTTCTCCACAAAGTCTACAGTTTAATAGGCTGTGAGGTTCTTTCTGTACATTGCTTCTCTAAATCTCTCGATATTTGAATAATGTACTTTGTTCATGTTAAGAAAACACGATATATAATTTTATTTGTAGAATATCAAGTTGAAAACAGATATAAAAAAACAACAGAGCATACAAACTTAATAGGAAACCCCACTAAAATAATAAAACAGTGCATTTTGCTCGATAGTTTAATTGCAGTATGATCTTCAATAAAAACCTTACTCCGTTAAACCTGAATATGTTAGCCCTTGTTACCGTCTCTCTATCATATTAAAGAATCCAAAGTCACTTTAACAAACATTCTAATTAATAAATCCAATAACACAACGAGTCTCTGCAGCACTTCCCATTGCATGAATGCATGTGGACAATACATATATATAACAAAGCCAAACCATTTAACAAGTGTGAAGAGATTTGCACTATGAATAAACTGAACACAAACCCAGGTGAACCCTGAAATTACAGAGCTGCGTTAACACAATGGCACATTTTATTTTGAGTGGAAATTCACATTTCTAGAAGGTTAACTTTTGTGCCCAGGTAATTTCAAGTCATCACAGCACAATCAGCCAAACAACTCTTAACTGCACGTATCTGAAGTTTCAGTAGAAAAATCTGGCTTCTATTTCTTTAATCCAGTTTTATTAAGGAAGAAATTAAATTAGAAGGGCTCCCCCTCCCATATTTACAGACTGCAAACTGTATTGCTTTCTCATCAGAAATTCTAGGTTCCTTGTCAAACTTTGTTAAGCTTTGTAACTATCAGCACCCTCACAGTTTGGTCAAAGGCCCCACAGACACACAGCCCCTTTTTGTCAGGGCTCCAGTCCAGGCTAGAGATGGGCTGCGTTGACAGAGTCACATTCTGCAAGAGACTGACAGACCCTGCCACCCCCATCTTAGATCCTTCCGAATCCTTCTTCGAGCGCTGGGCTGGGTACTCGCTGCCAAGGAGAAAAGCAAAGCAGAAACAAAGTACTCTGAGAAATTTATCGGTGCAAACACATCGTCATCCTCTTTATTTCCTGCTCTACAGATAAGGCAAATAAATGTCTTAAAAGTTATGAGTTATCACATCCAGCTATATCTCTGCTGCCTATGCCTACTTTTAGTAGACGTTCCATGAAAGAAAAAAGGAAGTAGGAAATTTTGAATCCTGACAGCCTTCTCCCATAGCTCTTCATTTTTTAACTGGTCAGCTTTTCCCATAGGCTGGAATATTTTATCACTGCTATGCTTCTGAAACTTAATGCACCAACTTCATTGCATTTAGGACAATGAAATTGTTTTTTTCCATGTAATGTAAGAAAATGTAAACATAAGAATCAGTAAGTCAAGGCTTTCAATATTCTTCTCAGTTGTGACTGCTACCATAGGAGAATGCTAAGAAACCTATTTTTTTTCCACTTATCACCCTTGTTAACAAAGCATATAATTAGATCTTCATTTTGTTAAGACAACGAGGGCAAGATTCACCTGTGCTGTCACATTCTCTTAGGGATTAATTCAAGATTCCAGATCATGTACTGACACCGAAATCCCCCTTTCTTACTGCATTTGTAAGCAATAATTTTAACCAGATATTCTGAGGTTGGAAGCAGGACCCCACTCGTCATTTTCAGAGAGATTCTTTCTCAAAACATTAAATGGTTGGTTTCTTACTCCTGGCTGGAGAAGTGATCACTTACTATTTCCAGAGATGAAGGCTCCCAGATCCTCCACTCGTCATAAAGACATCTCTGTTCTGTGGCAGGTGCCGAACCTGCCAAATGGTAGATTTTTGTGCCTGATAAAAAGAAATCAGCGTTGTGCAGAAGTCATTTGGGGATGAATTTCATAGGAAATAACACAGAATCTTTAAACAGTGGATGGGCAATTTCATTGTATGGTATCTCTTAAAATCATTACTGGAAAGAAATGTGTTACAAACACCGTGCAAACACAACACACAGTCAACAACTCCAACCTCAGCCAGGGCACTAAGATCATACAGCAACAGAAATCCCTTTCACTCAGGGAAAAACCCCAACACATCCTCTGACTTAATGCATATCTATCTGCAAATGTCCACAAGGAAAAGTTTAAATGCACCAAATGAACAACAAATTCTATTTTCACATACTATTGCAAAATTATTCATAAATAAATAAAATGTAGTGGTTTATTCTGTAAAGAAAATTCTTTGATTCAGAATAAAGTACCTCCAGCACCTTTTCTGCTTTGAATGATGGTATGGAAAAACCTAAGAGATACAAAGTTCCTAAAGTTTCTAAGTTTCAGCCTTTTCTAAAAAAAAGGAAGTCCTAAAGAATTTCACCACAAAACTGCCTTTTCTTGAATTATCACCAGATTTTTGTTCACTAAACAAAACAAAACAAAACAAGTTTTATAAAGTAACCTGGGCATTTCTTACCTATTTGTACTACACCTGTAGTAATTTGACAACATGAATTTAGAAAGTTTGTCTCTTATTAAGAAATTCTCAGTCTCCCCATACCTTCTCTGAAACAGAAGCAAAACCTTTGGTTGGATGCTGAGTTCTCATATCAAAAACATGGAATTTTCCCTCAAGCGATGTGGCCACCAGCTTATTCATACTTATATCTTTTCTGTCAAACTCCACACTGCAAACCTGAATATAGAACAAGATAAATCCAGTATTGTAATTTAGCCATTCCTCAAAAAAAAAAAAAAAAATGGGTGTTTTGTGATTTGTAAATATGTATTATTCATTATTTCCACAAAAAATCATCACCAAATAGGAAATAAGTTCATCTGAAAACATGAATCCACTGAAAAATCCCCCATCCTGTCCTGACCAAGAATGTGAGGGGTACCACTTGCTGAACCTAAAGAAAATTATTCCTTGGCACAATCTCAGCAGGAACGTCTCCTGAGTAAGTTTCACACAGACACAATCCTGTTAATTTCTCCATCCTAGACAGGAGCTGGAATGAAAAACACTTTTATGATTTCCTTACCCCATTCTTGATGTTGGTCTCCCATCGTAGTGACATGGTTTTTAAGTCAAACAATTTAATGTCCCCATTGTCATACCCAGCGCATACAACACGTTCCTCTTGATTGTAAGCATTGCCTGGACACAGAGAGGGAATTGACCAGAAAACACAATTCTGTAAATTTCAGAAGTCCCAGACCTGCAGTTTCAACTCACATTTATACAACAACAAAAAGTTACTGTTGGGATATTAAGATGTGGCGAACTGGAAGGTTTTCAAACTTGAAGGGTCTAGAAAAATCTTGTGTAGGACACAAGCAGCTTTGCTGTCTCCAAAGAAAAATACAGAGCTCACACTGCTGTTTTCTCTGATTAGGTCTTAAGCTTTAAGGGTCTTCTCTTAAGTTAGATCCTTAATGCTTGGTAGCTGGAACTACACTACAACAGTGATGGGTTCCCTGCACAAGGCAGCATTTACATTCCTTCAGGACCACACAGCTGGATATACAGTTTTTACATTCCTAGGCACGTAAATAAAGCTTGCACAGCTTATTAAACCACAGAATCATCAGTTCATTTAGGTTGGAAAAGACCTTCAAGATGATCAAGTCCAACTAAAAATGGTGACCAAAAGTGATTACAGAATGAGTCCAAAACCCACCTGTCACAAACCCACAAAACTGGTTTATTTTGAAGGAAAAAACCCTCACACATAAATTTAACAGGGTAGAAAAGCAAAACCTGCTACTTATGCATCCATACAAAAAAAAAAAAGTATTCCAAAACATCCTGAAATACATTGATAACCATCAAAGCACAATCATATGAGAGGGAGGAATGGTCACAATCAGATCAATTACCAAATGCCACAGTCCAGCAGTCTCTTTTGCTCTCCCCTTGTACGGGTTCCATATTTGCCACAGGAGTGTCATTCTGCCTCGGGTCCCACACCTTCACAGTTCCTGGGAAAGAAAGACAATAGATTTTGGGTTAGGAACACACTGTCATACTGTGCTCACCTTCCCAGGAAAGCCCTTTGCTTTTCATCCTAATCATTCAAAAGACACGAGCAACTCTTTCAATTCTAGAAAGCCTCGCTGTGTTTTGTGGACCCGAGAAAGAACCACAAAACAGAAACAGAGTGAAAACACTTGTTAAGGATGTATTTTCTCTAGCTGATATTTTGCATTTATTCTGGTTTGTGCTCCTTCCATCTCATGCCCAGTGACAACGGTACCTTCTGCTTATCTGTGGCAGGTATTAGAAGAATTAGAGAAATTCGGTCCCAAGCAAGACTCAAAGGACAGTGTACAAAGAACTAGTTGCAACAGCTTGTAACTAGTTCAGATGGCAGACTGTGCCCTGCCATCAAGAGCTTGCAGGCTCAGAGGAACTGGAAAGACTTGCAGAGTTCACTAACTCACCATCTCGACTGCCAGTCACAATTTCTGGTGCACCTTCCCCAATTCCTAAGCCACCTACACCATCTATACTGTTTATGATTTCCTTATGACCTTTCACAGAATACACTGGTATTTCAGGAGCTTCTAAATTCCTAGGCAAGAAAGAAAAAAGAACAGAAAACATGGCATTTTTCCTTGACACTCAGGATTTTTATAAAAACGAAAGGAAACTTGAGCACAAAATCATAAAAGCTCAGATTAACGGTGAGAACAAATATGGATATCAACACTAAGAACCAAGAGTCTTTGTTTGACTCCTTTGGCTACTGCTTTAGACTGCTCCAAAAGGTTTTAATCTCTTCTGGACCTCCCTGTTTGTAAAGGCAGCTGTGGGATTCACCACAGCAACCACTCAGACCCAGTTTTTACACTGGGCTCAAAAATGACTCGCACTGCAGATCAAAATATTCCAATTAGCTTTACTTTTGGTAGGTCTGTAAAATAGCTCAATTCATTGATCCCCACCTAGCTCTGACTACTGCTCTTTAACTTCAGGTGAATACTGTATCCAGTCATGAGTTCCATGGTTCTCCCCCACTGATTCCCAGTCTTTGAGAGTCCTTCAGAATTCTATTTTACATTTTAACTAGTAACTGTTCCATGTAATTCTTGCTATTCCAACAAGAACTGGTAGTTCCTTGACACAGGACAATATAATAATAATAATAAACAATTCCCTTTTGGCACTACTACTTTACTTGTTCATAAATTTACATAGACATTAATTACACAAACAATTCAGGGACCTAGAGGAAACATTTGACATTTCAAGATTAAAAATTTATACCTAATTTAGACATGGACACAACCTCTTGTTTGTACTCGTGCAGCCACTCAAAAGCCTCTTTCCAGAGGACAACCTCACAGAACTTTAACAGGTTTTTGTAGCTGCACACAGAAGAAGGGAGTGAAGCAGCACTGAATTAATCACAGTGCAGAATTCTGGGTTGTTTCTACAAAACAGGCACGGTCCAAACACAGCAGCCAGCAAAGCCTGCACTGGGTCCCAACCACAGGCAGCATGGAGAGCATCTCGTGCAAAAGTGACAAAGAGAAACTTCTGTTCCGACAGATATGGATAACAAAGTGAAAACGCTTCCAAAAATCTGTGCTTACCAGATGTTAAGGTTTCCATCGAAATCTCCCGTAGCTAAGTATCTTTGCTGCAGAGATGTAGCACCGAAAGTTCCACATTTTATAGGTTTGGGCTTTTCGATCTTTTAAAGAAAGGAAACGTCTGTGTCAGCACACGGAAAAGGCAAAAACCCCCACAGGCCACGCAGTTCTCGGGAGCGCACAGTGCCAGCGAAACACACATGGGATACGTGGGGCAAAATACTATCAAAATGCTACGGAAGGCAAGCTACGCTCTAAGTTTAGTCCTTGTGCACAGAAAAGGAAAAGGTCCACGTTGTTGATCTTGAAGAAAAACACTCTGCTTGTGGCCTAGTGGGGCCTGATGCACCTGAGGAACTGCTCCGCCTCAGAAGCAGCAAACACTCGAAGGTCCATCTGAAGGGAAGAAAAACCCAACGAAGACAAAAAGCAAACAACCATCCAACCAAAAAAAAAAAATATATATAAACTAACAACAACAACAACAAAAAAGGCAAATGAAAAAAACATCTCAAGAAAGCCAAACACAGGCAGAAACCCACAGAATCACAGCCTCAATTAGGTTTAAAAAGACCTCTGAGATCGTCGAGTCCAACCCACGACCGGCCACATCCTCGTCAACTAAACCACGGCACTGAGTGCCGAATCCAGCCTTTCCTTACACATCTCCAGGCACGGCGACTCCACCACCTCCCCGAGCAGCCCGTTCCGATGTCTAATCACCCTTTCTGCGTGGAAATTCTTCCTAATGTCGAATCTAAACCTCCCCTGGTGCGGCTTAAGTCTGTGTCTCGCTAATTGCCCGCGAGAAGAGACAGACTCCCACCGGGCTACAACCCCTCAAGGGAGCTGCGGAGAGCGATGAGGTGACCCCTCAGCAAGAAAGGACAGGGTATAACCACACCGAACGCGCAGATCAGCTCCTGTTTTCCATGCCCGGGCTCCCGGCAGCCGTCCCCCAGGGAACCGCGCTCACCTCCCGCAGCAGCTCCAGGCGGGCTCCGTGCAGCTCGTAGAGCTGGATGAGGCCGGTGCCGCGGGCGGCGCTGCCCAGGCACAGCAGGCGGGCGCTGCGGGGCACCCACTTGCAGTCGAACACGGTGTAGCTCAGCGCCTGCTGGACGTGCGACACCACCTGCGGCCGCTCCGCGCCCGCCGACATCCCGCCCCGCCGCGGCCCCGGCGGAAGCGCCGCCCGGCCCCTTCCGCCGCCGGGGGCGGCACCACGTGTGTGCTCCGGCCGACATGGACGCCCAGGAGGCGGCGGGCGGCGGCTTCACCAGCGTCGCGTCCCGGCGGAGCCGCAGGAAGCGGCGGGCGGGCGGCTCGGAGCCGGCGGCCGGAGCCGCCATGGACACGGCGGAGCCGCGGCCCAGCAAGCGGCCCGCGTTCCCGCCCGTGGCCGCCGAGGCGCTGGGGGTACGCGGGGAGCCGGGGAAAGGCCGGCCGCGGGTCTCCGCCGGCCCCCCGCCTCACGGGCCGCTGTTGTCTCACCCCCGGCAGGTTGGGAAAGGAGAGCTGAGGAAGATCCCCGTCCCGGCCAACAGGTACACGCCGCTTAAGGAGAACTGGATGAAGATATTCACGCCCATCGTGGAGCATCTGCAGCTTCAGATCAGGTTCAACTTGAAAACGAGGAATGTGGAGATCAAGGTAAGGGGAGCGGCTTGCTTCTGCCTTCCGCGGTAACCGGAGGAGGAGAAGGGGCCTCCAAGGAAGCCGGAGAGCGACTCCTTGTCAGGAACTGCAGTGACAGCACAAGGAGATAGGGGCACAAATTGAAAGAGGGAAAGTTTAGTTTAGGCGTTAGGGATTTTTTTTTTTTTTTTTTTTTTTTAACTGTGAGAGTGGTGAGACGCTGGAACAGGTTGCCCAGGGCTGCCCCTGCCCATAGCAAAGGTTTGGGACAAGATGATATTACTCCACCCACTCATCATTCTGTGATCCTACCTCCTGAAAAGCACGGCCACGCCTCACTGGGCATTCTTGGTTCACACATTAAAGACTAGAGAAGTCGTAAATCCCATATATAATGCTTGGAAAATGGGAACTGTGTGGTGTCGCCTCCCCGGGGATCGAATCTTGCAATTACTGCTTAGAAAAAGTAGTTACTGCAAGTAGAATACAAAAACACAAATCTGTTCCAGGAGCCAGTAGAAGCTGGGGGAAAGTGTTCAATTTTTGTAAGAGAAATTTATGTACTATAGCATTAAGGATTTTCATCCATGTCTTATATACAATTTCGTAATTCAATGTTTTCCAGCTCTTTAAGGCTACCAAATACTTACCTGACAGTAAGCAGTATCTTTTAAGGGGGCACTGAATCTTGTAATGCCTTGGTTACTGATAACGGCCCATAGTTGAATAGGATGTGATTTTTCTTTAACATACTGCACTGGAACACCTTAGGGCACGGACACCAGTATAAACCTGTAAATCTTGCAGATACTCATTCTTTAACCTTATTCCCCCTGAGGAATGTTCACACTAGGAGGTTTTAAGGGCATGTCCAAAGTTTTGACATATGACTCACTGTATTAGCAACATTGACATATGAGATCTTCCAATGTAATAGTGAAAATACATACAGCAACAGGAATTTTGCTTCCTAACCATGAAATGTTACCACAAGTTTGATGGCAGAAACTGGAGGAAAGGTGACAGAATTATCCCTTATTTACACTTCCTAGAAATAACTTCAGGGGAAAGGTAGGGAGGAGCAGGGACTCCTGCAGTTTCACTCAGTAACTGTGCAGGAGAAAACCCTGGGATTCTAACCCCACTTTTTGACACAAAATGATGCCTGGTGAAAAGCCAGGTAGTTTTGTTCTTAATCAAGCTGCTTTCATTTTGCCCATATCCATCATGAATTTAAAACTTTGAAATGAGTTTCATTCACCTGCTAAGGCATCTTTAGAATATTATCATTAGAATAACTCTCCTGCCATCACCATCCTTCTCTTTTTCCTGCTGTTTGCTGTTGCAGTTTAGTTTGTGTTGGTTTGGGGTTTTTTTCTCCTCAGTCAGTGGTGGTGTGGATTTTCAGCAGCTTTTCCCTTCTCTCCCCTCCATGCACAGGCTGAATTCTTAAGTTCTGTTCCTAACTTGCCTGGTCTTAATCTGCAAACATCACTTCTTGTCTTGCAGACTTGTCAAGAGACAAAGGATCTCAGTGCTCTGACGAAAGCAGCAGATTTTGTGAAAGCCTTTATACTTGGATTTCAGGTAGAGGTGAGTCTCCCAACAACCAGATTGTGAGACTGCTCCAGTTTGCTGATCTGTCCCTGGCCTCTCTGCAAATTACAGTAAGAAATAAATAAATAAAAATCCTTAGGTTTCCTAGAAATTGTGACTGGAGTAGACATCCAGTTTTTTAAGATAATGCTGGATAAAAAAGTAGCCTTCAAACAGCACATAAACAGAGGACATAGGTTGTGTGAGACAAGCATAAAGCAATAATGTGTCTCTGAGGTACTCTGCACAGCTAAAGACTGTTCATTTTTCTTAACCCTAGGCCAATAACCTCCAATCTGTGCAAAACTCACGGAATCACAGAATTAAGTAAGTCAGAAAAGACCTTTAAGATCATCAAGTCCAACCTGTGACTTTATCAACTAAACCGTGGCACCGAGTGCCACATCCAGTCCTAATGTCCAGCCTAAAGCTTTCCTGGTGCAGCATCACTGTGTCCTCTCAGCCTGTCACTGGTTGCTGGGAGAAGAGACAGATCCCCACGTGGCTGTACTCTCCTTTCAGGCAGTTGTGAGTGATTAAGTCTACCTGAGCCTCCTTTTCTCCAGGCTGAACCCCTCCAGCTCCCTCGATCACTTCTCAGAGGACTTCTGTTCCAGACCCTTAGTCAGCCTTGCTGCCCTTCTCTAGACACATTCAAGCACCTAAAAGTCCTTCTTAAACTGGGATGCCTGAAACAGAGCTGGACACACAACTCAAGGTGTGGCCTCAACAGTGCCCAGTAGAGGAGCAGAATGAATTTCCTGGTGCTGCTGACCACAGTGTTCTGATCCAGGCCAGGATGCCATTTGCTTTCTCGGCCGTGTGGGCACACTGCTGCCTTGTGTTCAGTCAGCTGAAGCCCCAGGTCCCTTTCTGCCTGGTTGCTGTCCTGACACTGCCCCCAGCCTGCAGTACTGCAGGGGAGTGTTGAAGGACCCAGCACATGAACTTATTAAATTTCATATTAATGGATTTCATATTAATGGATTCTCTCCAGCCTGTCCAGGTCCCTCTGCAGAGCTTTCCTGCCCTCCAACAGATCAGCCTGGAAATTTGCTAAAGATGGACTCAATCCCCTCACATCCAGATCATCAGCAGACACTGAACAGGACTGGGCCTGTTGGAAAAAACAACCCCACTTTTTTCAGTGTTGCAGGAGCTGCTCCTTGCTCTAGCCCTGTACTGGATTCACTAGTGCTGGGGAGGCAGGGCTGAAGGCAGGGTTCTCTAGATGGAAATATTTGTATTGCTGTTGAAGAAAGTGGATTTAACTTCAGCTGTTATTTACTAGGTTATGTGTATAAAGAGAACTGCAGCTTTCAATGGTACTAGAACAAAATAATTGCTGATAACAGATCTCCTGCTCTTTTAGGATGCCCTTGCTCTCGTCAGATTAGACGATCTTTTTCTAGAGTCGTTTGAAGTCACAGATGGTGAGTATTTTCTGCTGCAGCATTCAAGAAGTCATGTGTGCATCCTGCTAGTATGGGTTTGTTTTTTCTTCCCCCCCTGCTCCACTTGTATCACTTGCCCTCAAGGATTAGGGAAGCCAGAAACATTTAATTTTGTGTATTACTGGGACTCCTTGGAGTCCCCTGTAGAGCAGGATCTGAACCTGACCTACTTCATTTCTACCAGTGTTACTTTGGTGCACTTTGAGTCCATTTCCTCAATGTGAAGTGCACTTCCTCTGCAGTTCTGAAGGAGATTTTGCCTGCCAGAAACCCTGTGTCAGCACTGCATGCAGCGTGCACTGCTAGTCAGAAAAAAGCTGAAATCCAGATGGATCTCTGCTGACCAGTGAAGTTGCTCTTGTAGTACCTGGCATGAGTTTTTTCCAGCAACCTGACCAAGGGAAGCAGTAACAGGAGTACGCACCACTGCTGTTACCCTGAGCATGCTGTTCTCATTTCAGTCAAGCCTTTGAAAGGAGATCATCTCTCAAGAGCAATAGGGAGAATAGCAGGGAAAGGTGGAAAAACCAAATTCACCATCGAAAATGTGACCAGGACACGCATCGTTCTTGCTGACGCGTAAGTACAGACTGACTGACTTCCCCCTAGGCAAAGCACAGCCCCTCAGCTAATCCATGTCCTCTGCCAGGAACAAAGAGAACTTCAGTTTTATGAATTCTTTATGCAAGAAAAAATATTTAAGAGAATATTTTCATAAACACAAGTTATTTGACCTTTCCTTACGAGAATGACAGGGTGTCACCAACGCACCTGGAGTTCGGCCATTCCCCACAGCTTAAGAATTCCTTCTTAGGAATAATCAAAGTTGAACTCACCAACACAGCAATATTTCCCTCTGGAAGCTGCTACATTGTTAAATTTGCAGATCTGTTTTAAAAGGATTTAGAAGAGCACAGGTCTTGTGTTGCAGGTTTCATGGGTTGGGGGTTTTTTTGTTTACAAGTGTAGAAAAGAAACTAGTAAATAATACAAAATTCCACATTTATCTCTAACTTCCAATTCTCTATTAACTGTGTAATCTCCTAAGTTACCTTCTGTTAACTACTGCTACTTTGCTTTCTACAGAAAAATTCATATTTTGGGATCTTTTCAGAACATTAAAATGGCACGAACAGCAATTTGCAATCTAATTTTAGGTAAGTCCTCTTATCTAATCTTCACTGCATATAGATTCTGCAGTTTGAGAAACTCCTTTGTGGCTCTTACCCTCTTCCCTGTCCTGTCCACACCTACATTTGGAGCAAATAGCTTGCTGGCATTTGGCTTGCTGCTCTTAAAGAGAAAATTCTGGGGGAGAAGCAGGGAATCCAGGACTTGCTTTTTGGCTCCCAAACCCTCACCACAGTGCAGAAAGATGTTCTGCTTTTTGATTTAGCTGCAGCATTCCCTAAGGGGTCTCAAACGCCAAAGGGAACAACCCACTCTGAGAGCAGAAGTTGAGCTCTGCACTTGCAGTGAGACAGGGTGACTGACCTGGACTATCCTTCTCATCCTTTGGCTGAGTGCTCCACTTTCAGTAGAGCATTTTTGTGACAGATTACCTCGTTTCCTGATTAGATTTGTGTCTTCTTCTGCAGGAAGTCCTCCATCCAAAGTCTATGGCAATATCAGGGCAGTGGCCAGCAGAGCAGCTGAGAGGTTCTGAGCTGTACCACCAAGGACTGGGACTGCAATTCCAGGTTCCTGGACACACGAGAAGCCTAGAGTTACAGAAGCCAGCAGTTTTCTGCTGGATTTGGAAGCCCAGAAGAAAAGCAGGACTCTGTGCAGTCTGATTGCCTCTGGACATGTGGTCTGATTTGAACATACCCAATGTTTCTGTCTAGTCATTAAAAGTATTTAAAATTGTGTCTGTATCAAAAGTCCACGATTTTACTTGAACGGCCTCAAACAAAAACCTGCTTCATTGCGGATTTTCTGAACATCAGACTAAAGAAGCTCTTTCTTCAGAAAGCCTTGGTGTTTAATGTTTTGAGCCTAAAGGAATTGGCAGAGTTAAGCATTTATAACCACACATCATGGTTAAGTATTTTCCTGAAAAAAGGAGGAGTCAGCTGGAATGCAGAGTTCAATGGCAGGCTGTCCACCGAGTCCCTGCTGCTGGAACAGTGCATCACATGAAAAGAGGAAGATAAAGACATGAATAACATATTAAAACTGAATCCTAAATCTGCACATATATAGACTTCTTAATTCCTAAAAATGGAACAGCCTAAAGAAGCCAAGAGCCACCAGGTTAAGTACTTTCCGGTCTACCAGAGCACCAACAACTGTAAGGTCCTGTGTGTCTCTTCTTTAAAATGTTACATAAGTAACATAATGCAACAAAAGCAGGGGGAGAAATTAGTGACCAGTCCCAGGGTGATTTAAAAATGGACCCTCTTCTCCTCGACCTGCCAGGCAGCCTTCTGCAAAGTGTCTTGCAAATTAATGAAGTTCAGGCTTGGGAATGAAAACAAACTGAAATGAGATTATCAAACACACAAGCAAACTGAGTAAGCATTTAGGTCAATGTCCAATTTTTCCAGAATAGCCCTTCACAGTATGGGGTTATACCACTACAGCCCAATTGATTAAAGCCTTCAGGATAATAGATTAAGAGTTACCTCAGCACACACAGTTGAGCAGTCTGAGCTGGACAGGGGACACTGACCCAAAGCAGCAGAAAGGAGAGGGCAGCACCCCAAAGGTTCCAACTCCTGCAGCCCAAAGAGCACAGCACAGAGCTGCTGTGAGGGGCAAACCTGAGCAAGGAGGGCTGGAGTCATCAGTTCAGACTTTTTCTGGGACAGGAACTGCCTTTTATTCTCCACCTACATTAATGCAATGCCCCACTTTCAGCAGGGATTTCAAACAAAGTACGTCATCCACTTTGAACATTTAGCAAAGAGAATCAATGTGCCTTTAAACCACCTCAGCATGTCTTGAAACACTGAAATGAACCCCGGAAGTGTTCAGCAGACTGCACCCTGTGGAGTTTTCCAGTAAATCTTAATAATCAAGGAGTGGACAAAAAAATTATGAACAAGTTTTCTTCAGAGCAAGGTGCAGAGCTGCTTCAAGGTGAACAGGAAAGGTACTGAGCACCCCAGCCAAGGTTCAAATATTTTATTTTGTATTCATACAGTATGAAGGTTCTTATAGTTCCCACGATATATGATGTAGCATGCAGAGGAAAAACTAAACATTCAACATAAACCATTTTTCCCCACACAAACTGAAAAAAAAAAAAACCAAACCTCATCCCTCCCCTTCCAGTCCCCCTAAGGAAATAACATTAGCACAAATTTCTATAATGCCAGCCAAGATATGCACAAGCAAGAAAAACTGAAAGCATTTGCTAAAATGTTTGTAACAAATACTTATGTACAAAAAAAAATTCACAAAAACTAATTCCCCCTTGAAGCAGAGCACATGGCAGTTGACACTGGAACAGATACAACCACTGGCTGGGATTATAAACCACGTACTGATCCAGAGGAAGAAAAAGGTTACATGTAGTGGAGAGGTTTTTTTGTTTTGAACATTAACATTTACCAAAGTTTGGCAACATTATCTTTTTTTTTTTAATTATGCAAATTATGTAAACAAGAGGAACATTTCAAATCGATCTACATGCAAAACTTCATGTCATGCAAGGACACTAAGCACCTGGATTTCTCTCTCACAGACAGAGCCCATGATGTGCAGCACTCAGTTGAAGGAACAGCTATGGCAGACAGGTGCTCGATTGAAGAGGTTCAGACAACCTGCACTTTCCACTGCTCATTATAAAACAAGTTCTTTATTTATTTTTTTAAATAGAAAAACTACTATACAGGAAAGATGTACTGTCCTAAAAAAATCTAGCAAATGTTTTTTTTTCTTCCAGCCAATAGTACCACTGCAGAAAAGGGAAGGGATGATATAAAGTTGTAAAACATGGCTCGCTACTTTTATATCACACAAATAGATCAAGTTACCTTCCATTACAAATTATGATATGGACAAATCTAGAAAAGAAAAAAAAAAAAAAATTCTCCAGGAAAAGGACTGGAGAACCCCAAGAGGTATAAATTTAGATAGTGTGAAGTTTTCCTCCTCTATGGCATAGGTTAACAAGATTTCCCCCCTGTATGAATCATATATACATATATATATATAAAATATTACCAGTTATTTAGCTACCTGTAGTATCTTTTAAATGCAAGGGGGAAAACTATCATGGGTGAAACAACAGAATTTAAGTGGCAAGAACATTTCATAATCTAAGTACTGTATAAAATAAGTAGATGGGAATCCTGCACAGTTACGTTGATCCTAATTTCATTAAGCTCAGCACAAGAGAAAATCATGAATGCATCTACCACCTTAAGCAGCTGTATCTAAACTGAACCCAGAACAGCAGAGTTGTCTTGGCTTCGTGACAGCTGTAACTGCTCCCAGTTCCTGGGTGTTGGAATCTACCAGCCACCAAAGCATTCCGCAGTCACTATATGCACACGAGGACTAGTTCTTGGCAGTAGCATTAAACTATATTCTCATATTAACTAGAACTGTACTAAGTTATTTAGCAAAGAGACACAGTCCCTGGTAATATATTAACAGGTATAAATAAACGTAGTCTCCCGTGTTACAAAAAAAAAAAAAAAATAAAGTAATTAAGGTGATTTAATAAGAAGCGATGCTTTGTCAGCCATTCAATATATAGAAACATCTGAACAGTCACAGGAAAAGGAAAAGAGTTGACCTAAGACCCAGTTAAAATTTTACATTCTTCTACTATATATATAAAACTGTGTGAAATAAAAGTAAGGATGTATATCCATATATTGAACTGTTAATATTCTGCTTGGCACTTTGTACTCTAGTTTTGTTTCTGAATCAAGTATATTAAATTAAAGCCCACCTAGCTACTACATATAGAAAGCTACATATATATCTATATATAAATACACACATATATATATATAGATAGATATTTCCTTGTTATAAAAGATGAAGAAAAATAAATTAAAAAGCCAACCCCTTCCCTTTCTCCGCCACACTGATATGCTCTTTCCATCTTTGCTGTCCTTCAGACTTTAAAGTGCTACACTGAGTTATTGAGAGAATAAAAGTTCAATAACACTTAGTTGGCTTCATGAGGCTCATGTTGGAAAATGTGGCTTCACAGAGAAAAATACTTCCATTTAAATACACAGAGAGCATTGCTGGACGTCTGGAGCAGATCTTCAGAGATGGAGAAGAAAGCAAAAGTGTTGGGTGGTGCCCTGCGGAGTCACACATCTACGACCATCTTTTTGTGGATATCTAGGCCTCCTACAACCTGGGGGAAAAATAAGGTTCAGAAAGATGAGAACTGAAAGTCAGCAAGGTGCAAAGAACACATTCAATAGATGCATTGAGGTCAATCACAAAGGCACTATTTCCCTGGCATCTCCAAACTGATTTACATCTTATGAGTATTGTGAGAAATGAAATTAATTACGTACAAACCAAGGTAGCTCTATATTAGTAACATTTACGTGCTAAAGGGCCTGAAAACCAGTGCATTTTGGCATTCCTCTCCATCTCATATCATGACCTTGTAGAATGTTTGTACATGTTAAAAAAAAAAAAATAATGGTGACTTCTAAAACACCCTGTAGAAGTGTGAACCTTCCCAGGAAAAGGCAAGGGCCTTAGGAACAGCAGCAGGATTTCTGACAGAACTGCACACACCCAGGAAAGCACTGCCAGTGTTCACAGGCGTGTGATCCATGCAGAGCAGAAGGAAAGAGGAAGGTGCCATGACAGAGGAACATTTTATAAAGCAGGAACAAAATTCCAAAGGGAAAAAATTCCAAAATTCCAAGGCCAAACTGCTATGTGCCGAGGACAATGAACGGCGAAGAGTTTTTGTAGATACGCAGCACCAGATTCAGAGAGGATAAAATGCAGGACAAAGGATAAGACACTGTAGAACTGAGAAGTGTCTTGTCAGTTCTCAGGAGGTCAACAAAAACTGAAGAAATTCAAAGGAAGCAAGAGGAAAATCCATCAGTGGCACAAGGCAAGAAGCCTGGGCAGAAGCCCAAAGACAAAAAGAAGAGGCAACATCACATTTGATGGATGGCTGAAGGTGACAGAGCAGTGCAAGAAATAAAACAAATAATGCACTAATCCAGGCATTTGCAAGCTGCACCTCTAACTCTGCTCTGCAGACAAAATGTTTTTGACATGTCACAAAAATAATTCAACTTAAAAAAAAATAAAAATGCCCCAAATGCAAACAATAGAACCTTTTCACTTTAGTAGTTGGCAGGATGGCAGATTTCCACCACCCTCCCTCCTCCTCTTTTTGTTTAAAACTCACATATTTTTTGAGTATGAACAGGTTATGTTTGAACTGAAGCTCTAAATTCAAAGATAAGGAAAAAAAGCAATGCACAGACCATGACCAAGTGCATTTTCCTTAATATACTGTTTAAAATCAATGTGTAAACACTCACTATTGCAATTTTCAAAGGATCAAGATTCAACGTGTCATTTATTTTTTTGGAGAAAAGGATTTAAGACTAATTAAACAGATATACCATGTGAGTTGGAATCAACCCCTTCAAGCATTAAATGCTACACTTAAGCATTCTGCTCAGTAAAAAAGTTCTTAAAAGGTGCCTTTTAAGTGTTTACTCTTTTTCCAGAGCAGCATTTGAGAGGTTTTTTTTTCCCTCTCTCTGTAAATGACACAAGTTTTCTTTAGAAGCTACTTACAGCACAGAATTCTTCAAACGATATTCTTCCATCACCATCCTTATCTGCATTAATTATGGTTTTATCTACAATTTGCTGTAACTGAGTGTCTTTGAGATTGTTCCCAACCATCATCTTCAGCACCTGGAAGAGCTCTCCATTTGAGATGTATCCATCTTTGTCCATATCATAAATGCGAAAAGCAACTGCAGAGGTTAAAAAAAAAAAAAAAAAATCAAAAATAAATAAGCCAACCATTTGATAGCAACTGTGGTTGGAAAATAATACACACCCACTTTAGAAAACACCTGAAATTGTTTCAGCACCAGCAGTAAAAGCATCCTATGAACACCAAAAAAGAAAATCTTCCCCACCACAAGTGAAGCATCCAGACAGCAAAAGATTTACAACCTTTCAGGAAACAGATGACTCAAAATCCCATCTGGTTACTTTGTTGCAAACAACTTGGCATCGAGACTGAATTTATTTTTAAACATTGCAGTCTTGGTTATTGGAAGCTACATCCGTAACTGAACCTGTCTCTTCTCTACTCCTAAAGCCTGGGTCTGGAGATGCAGTTCTGAAACAGGAATTTAATGTTTTCCTACTGTAATAGCAAAGAATTGAGTATAATTCTTAGGCCCTGTTAGTTCACAGAACTATTAGAGAATATTTAAAGAAATATTAAATTAAAAGCATATTTAAGAATATTCTTAACTATGCTATTTAAGAATAGCAAGCTGTCCTTAAATGAATTTAGTTAAAAAAAAAAACAAACCAAAAAAAAACCAGAAAGCAACTGAAATTCAACCAAGGAACAGAAAGCAACCAACCTCTTCCAACCTTCCCTGCAGAAAACAATGCTAACAAATCTTCATACAAATAAAAGAAAAAATGAGCACAAAGCTTAGGATCTCCTTTCATGATTTTCCACTCTTTACAACAATTTGGATTTGCCTTTGGATCTTAATCTCAACTTACAAAAGTGTATTTTTGAGGATCAGAAAATTTTTGTGAAGGAAAATCAAAATACTTACACCTCAACTTCTGCTCTTTATCTCCTTTGACACTGAACTGGGAGACTCCTTCTATAAATTCTAAATAATGCAAGGAAAACATGTATTAAAAAAGCATATTATTTAATAAACAAAGAAGTCAACATCGAGAAAGTTTTAGAAATTGTAAAAGCAATCTAATCTTCACAATTCAAATCTTTAAAATACTGCCTACCTTGTGACACTGAAAAGTCTGCATACTTTGAAATTTAATGTTCTTCAGTGGGAGGAGCCCCAAACCCGATGCAGCACTCACTAAACATTCTTGGTCACACCAGGATTTAAGCAATTGTGGTGCTGGACCTTCACAAGAACCTGAGAGAGAACTCTAAGATCTTTACTAAAGCTACTCCACTTGAGACTCTAATTGTACAATTCCTTCCAATATTGATTTCTCAGTGTAAAGAACTACACTGAAACCGAAAACTGTTTTTGAAGAAATACTAAAATAGTATTTTTCTCTAAAAGAAATTTGATTTTGCCAATTTCCTGTTCCCTCCCAACAGGAACAATTCTTGGTAACTGTACTAATCACAGCTCAGTGTCACAGACAACATGATCATTGTTCATGACTATCTATTTCTGCAAAGGGAATTTTAAATATTTCCATGCAACAATTACTGCTTCCAATCAAAACCCAATATTCTGGTTATACTGTAGCTATCCCTACAGACATTTAAAGGGTTTTGCAAAGGTTAGCAGCTCTTGTATATTAATATCTAATTTAAAATGTCAGTCTGTCAGTAAAAATAAGATTTAGATTTAATAAGATTTTCTCAAATTTAAAAAAAAAATGCAAGACTGATTAACCTTCTCTAGTCATAAGCAACAAGAAATACTAAATATTACCTTGAACAGAAGTTACAAACATTATCACTTCTAAGGGTCAGAGACTGCTTTAAGATGAACTAGTGATGAAGACTATAGCCTGTTGGCCTTTTAATCATGAATATTTAAAATAAGTCTAAAATTTTGAGAAATGTACTAAATCAAGTCTCCTGGGTTGTTTGGATTTTTTTTTTCTTCAAGTGTCAGTCTAAGATCTACCTAAAAAGAATCCCATAAAAGAAGTATCAACAGAAAAACCTGGGCTCCCTTCTGTTTTCTAAATACTTCAAAGGACAGATTTCATTTGGATATTTGGATAAACACAACTTATGCACAAAGACACCACTTAGCCTACCACACTTTCCTCAGTATCAAAATTAGGGGTGTAAACTGGTGTACTTTAAGAGATATTTACTGAGTAGTCCTCAGTCAGCACGACCTTAAAAGCTATTAATAAACAATCTGCTCTAAACATTTCACTGAGAAGTGCCCTAATGCAGAGAAACTAGTTTTACTGGTATTTAGTTTCACTAGGATTCAGCACCTTGCTTTAACAAATTTTCTTCAGCTCTCCTCTCTCAGATGATGAAAAATATGAATTCTAAAGCTCTAGGAATGCTGAAGTAGCACCACCTGTCACAGAACACTGTGCCTTACCTTTGAAATCCACTTCTCCATTGCCATCTGTGTCAAATATATCTATTACTCGCTGTACTAACGGGTTCTGTTGCAATTCAGGTAAAGACATGAACTCTTCCACGCTCAGAGAACCAGAGTTGTCCAAATCAAGCTTCTTAAATCTCTTCCCTAGTCGTTTTATCTCATCAGCATCAACTGAAATGAAAAACAACCCCATATCTGATCTCAGAAAGGCTTCAGAAAACCCTGTGCAGTTAAACACGAGGCACATTTCATTGCTTTCCTACAAGATTTTCTCCTACTTTATTATATACCTATAAAGGTAACATGAAATTCTGAAGACAGACACAATTTTATTTTAAATAAGACTTACCTTTTCTCCTCCCTGCACCTGCCATAATACGGTTATTAGCCTTGTGACTCACTGAATACCACATGCTGCTGACACAACATTTTGAAGGATTGAGGATGCTTAGCTACTTAGTTCTTAGTCAGACAGCTCTCACAAATACCAGCTAGGAAGAAATTAAGGAAGAGACCAAGTGTTCTCTGAAGGAGCTGGCATTATGTTTACACTAGACTAACAGAATGTGTTAGAAAGACAATTATATTCAAGTTATTAGCAAAATTAGTGCTTCTTCAGCACACTGAACCTGGGATCTCCTGAGATGTGTCAAGTTAAGCAGGTTAACAGTCCTAACAGTAACTAATCAGTTATCTCTCACCTACTCAAAACACCCCTCTGACTGACCTAAGATAATTTTTCCTCTCCATCTCAGACACACCTGTAGCCACAACCTGCATATGGCTTTTATTTTTGTCCCAGAAATTAAAGTAGATTCACGTTCAGCAGCAGTACCTCTTCATCTGATCTCTTCAAATTTATAGAGAATCTCAATTTAAGCATATACCTAGTACCTTATTTTACACATCTGATTATGCCAAGAACAGACTAAACCCATGAATCCATAAAAACAATTAAAAGCAATCTTGTACTTCGCTACTGCTGAAAAGCTTGAAAAATTTTCCCAGAACAACCTGAAAACATCCTGTCAGCAGCTTCATTTATGAGATCCAAGTCTGTTCACATGCTGCTCGCCATTTTTGGCTACAAAGGAGGAACTGAAGTTCTTAGGAAGCCTAAAAGGAGCCCAGCATAGAGCAAACCACAGCACACATACCTTGCAGAACCCAAGGCTGCAAACTCCCCCTGTCAACCTTCTCCCTAACACGAGCAGTTCCCTCCGTATTTTTTAGCTCTATTTAGTAGTGTTTGCTCCACTAGTAACAGAAATTGCATCTTACCTTCTATAAGGCACATACATCCACCTGATCCATTTCACATCACATTAGTACCTTCTTAGGCTTTGGTAAAAGTGCAGCATAAAACTAAATAGCTCTGAGTCTTTTTAATACATAAGGTCAGCCAACCTACAGAGCTCCATGTTTTGAAACCGTGGCCAACTCAAAGACCTGATCCCCTACCAACACTAACCGACTTCCACTTCAATTCCTTGCTATCCTTGTCTAAAAACCTTTGAGACACAAATACAGAGTCCCCAGGACTGCAGGATTTCACAGTGAAAGACAGCCTGGCAGAAGTCCAAATGCACAAGATGATTTTCTGACATTCTGCAGTCAGTCTCAGTGACTGCAGAGGCAAAGGGCAAAAACCAGTCTAAAGTCCCAGAAAAATCTTCCCTTTGCTGCGCCAGAAAGTGACAGACCTGATTCTGCCTCTTGGGCTATAAAAGGAACACTGAACATAATTTGCTTTCCCCAGTTTCTAGTAAGCAGTGTGGTATTTCACATAATTCACCTCCTGACTGCACTGAAACATTCCTTTTAGCTCAGAAGTCTGATGGTGTGCCCTGAACAGTCCAACACCACAGCAGTGGCAACAGCACGTGGCACAGCTACCCAGGAGCCCCTCCAGAGGACACAGGAGATGGAGCACCATACAGTAACCTGGATGAAGAACATCACCATGTGACTAAAAAAATACAGTATGAAAAAGGACTGGCAAAGCACAGCTCCACAGGCAATTTTATGAGTTCCAGCAGCACAAAATGCTGCTTCTCACCAATACTCTGAAGGTGTTTGCCAACTTCTGCTTCTGTGCACAGAAACTCTTTTGCTTCCACTCATCCTCACTCCCAGTCCTGCCACTGGACAATTATTGGGCCCACCTCATTTTAATGCAAAGACAGCAAATGTGGGAACTTCATTTTTAGTGCAAGCTCTACTTGCAGCTCACACAGAAAGAGTTGATATCCTCTAAAAATCCTCACAGCCCAAGCATTTGAAAAAGCATAAAAAAAATTAAGGGTGGGTTACCACACTATCTGTGTAAGCCCATTTCCCCTTGTAAAATAAGTGTATGAATAGATATAATTTATACCTGTATTACTTCACTTCAAAATAACTAAACAGCAAACTGAAAGTGTTGTCTATTGGATAAATAATGCACTGTCAGCTTCTTACCAGGTAAGTGGAATCTCACTTAAAGTATTAATAGAGAAAGAGTAATCTTTCCATTTTGGTCAGTTCTAAAGCCTCCTAAGCAACCTGAAATACTTCATAGTCCTGCAATTTCACAAAATCACAATGAAGAAAAACAACAGGAGCATGAACACAGCCAGATCTCTTCTCCCTTGCCAAAAAAACTAATGAGTTAATGAACTGCAAGTTCTGTAACATTTTTAAGTAACACATTAAAAGAGATTTTCACCAATCAGGATGGAAACACAGAGCTGCCCGAAGCAGGACTGCAGACCTCTGCTCATTAGGTAACTCCATTTCCTCACAACCCAGAGGTCCCATTTAAGAAAGTTTTATTTCATTACTTCTGTTCCATTTCCCGGTTTGGGAACTCAAGTCCATTGCATTTTGCCTCACAAACATCAAGAGCAAAGACTGAAAGTGACACCCAGCCTTCCATTTGCAGGTAACAAGATCCTTAAAATCCAAAAACTAGCGAGTGTAAGAGAAGAAATTGTTTTGTTTTAAAGATTGTAGGCAAGGAGGTCAAGATTATGGATGATAAAGATAAGATTCAGATCACAGGAAGGGGAGGAGGTTGCAGAGGCATGTAAGAATGTTTCTCAAGAATGCTCATGTTTTGCTGAACCGTAACAAAGCAACAGCTGCTGCAATTATGGAATTAAGGATACTTGAAAAACGTTAATTACTCTTTCTCCACATATACACACATCCCATTTCATAGCTCGTAACAGCTGAACTTCAATGCTCAGTCCAGGTACAAATACCTGGCAGCAGTTTTGACTAGAAATGGGATTACGAATTTCTCATTCCAAACCTTGAAGCATTCAAGCAAAGGGTTTGCCTGCACTGGAGATCTGAGAGAAGTTCTTTTCTTAAGGGGAGTTCTGAAAAAAATTAGCATCTCTGCCAAAAGCTGACCGAATAGCAAACTCCTCCATTGTTTTGTTTCTGGCAATCGATACATCGTGAATGACAGTACTTGGAGGAGGAAATAATAAAAAAGCAAAGTAAATGCAGGACTAAAAAATTTTCTTTAATAGCTCATGAGGATATAAACCTCTGTTCCTAATGAACATGAGATCACTGTGTTCATAACTGACTGTATGAGAATTTCATATAAGAATTTCATTATTTTTCCTTAAATACGTTACAGGCACCTCCCCTACCATTAAATCCTTTCCACTAGCTGAATTTTAAAAAGCTGGGAAAAAAAAATTGTATTTCAGTAGCATCTTTGTCTTCACAGAACAGCTTTAAGAAATAAAAATACAAATATAAAATAAGGGATGAACATATGCCTTAGATTTGCATACCTTCTGTCTGTTCTTTCTTCAGTTCACAGTCTCCATTTCTGGTGACTCTCCCTGCCTGTGCTGAATTTACCTAAAAGCTATGCAGGTCTTCTGGGGGTTAATGTTTGTTTCTTCATCTCCTTTGGGTTTTTTAAAGGAAAACAGCTTATGTATATGTAGTTATGTATATTTATGTATAACAGCAGATTTCAACAATACCTTATTCATTTTTTGTTGACAGTATCTTCCAGAATGTACATATACAACAGTTCCCATCCGAGGTGGATGCTACCCTTTTTTTTCCTTGTCCTTATCAACAGACTTTCTTTAAATTCTGAAATTCACTCTCACTGAAGAACAGACTACTGAATTAAATTTTTAGTGTCTGAACAAGATAATATGACTTTCTGCCCATACAAACTCTTAAGTTCTGCTGGAAATGCAAGGCACGAGGTAGTTCAGATCAAGGGAAAGCTGAGCTGAAAGGACTGATGGTGGCAGTAGCAGACAGAACTTAAGAAGACCAGCTCAGGACAGATAAAAACACTAGGAAATCCTAGCAAGTCCAAGTCCACAGCAGTGTAAAAAGGGTGATAGCACCACTCGGGGAAATCAGGAGGACTGAGCTTTGTTTCCACCCTGTGACTCTGAGCAAGCCTGAGCATTCCTCTACCTCAGATCCAAATTAGCCTTTTTTGTGCTGTGCTCCCCAGCTGACAGGGCCTCTGTGCTTTTCAGCAGAATGTGACAGTGCCCCAGCAGCTTGGCACTGATGCCTGAGCTCACAAACTGGCTGGAAATAATAACTGCTAAGGGCTTTTCTTTAAAACACTTCATTGGCACTCCTGTACCAACATCAAATTCTGCACTGTTCTGTAACACATAGAATTATTTATGCTTATTTCATAATCCATCTTGAATTTTGCTCCCCTTGTAATTAACATAAGGCAGGGTGTTAAGTAGTTCTGGTACTAAGAATTTTTTTTGTTAAAGAACTACCAGTACTTTCAAAAGATTCCTCTTCCATCCAAGTATTAAAATTCTTAGGGCCAACACCTGCTTCATCTCCTGAATCCATCTGCATACATCTAAAAATATGATGAATCAGGTTAAAATGCTTCCAAGAAACTACATGCAAATGCTTTGCCTCACTTCCATTTTAGTGCAGGAGTCTTATTTCCCAGTTGCTCACTTTCTAATATGCTGATCCACACTACAGAGTTCCTCACTTCTTCCCCCTAACAGGAGTAGAGGATCATCTATTAGATTTTAAAACAATTCTGTTTCAAATTCTTACGCATCTAACTTATGTTCGTTCAGATAAGACTGTAAAAACTGTTCAAGGGGCAACTCAAAGAGCTTTATCAGAAGCCAATTTCAGTGTGCTCTATGTTGAAAACAGTCACTTCAGAAAAAAAATTAATTCTGTTTCTTTCCAGTTAACATAAAGGTAACACAGCTAACTTTCTATTGATGTGAGAGACAAAAGTAAAGAATGCCCTGAAACTACAGATTTCTAAAATCCACCACATTCAGTGATGCTTTAACAGGACAATTGCTCATGTATTAAGAGGCACGGTACATCCATTGCTGCAGAGCACACAATATACACGCAGGGTATACACAAAGGGTACAGACCTTAGGAAAGCTGAGCATCTCCCAGCGATCAGGTGCTGAGCACTTCTGAAATCTAAATGTTTACCCCTGTATTTAAAAGGTTGGCTTTTCAGATACTCTTTAGAATATTGGCCCAAAGGTTTAACTAACAGATCAGGGCACGGTCACAGGGAGCCCCATTTCCACTAATTTTTCAAACTTGAAATCATTATGGACAAGAATATTGCTAAGGTATTAGGAGAAATTTTGTAAATCAAACATGTTCTGAAATGAATTTTAAATGCTCCCAGACTAATTTTCCCCCCCGGAAGAATGTATTGCAGAGATCTCAAAATAAAACAGACCTTCAGCAAAACGCGCATCTCTACCTAGAGTCTCATCTGATTCACAAATATAACGTTTCAGAGCAGCAACCAGGTCAGCCATTTCAGTTTTGGAGATCAGATTTCAAAAAGATGACGCCCTTGAGAACACATTCAACCACTTGTCTTGTATATGCTTACACACAGCTGGCCTAATCCTTTTCATGACTTCAGATGTGCCAATGACAATTTCCTAAGTTGGAAAAGAGGTACTAGTCTTCTTATCCTAAAATCCAATCACTCTACAAAAGAGTGTTTATATTAAAAATACTACACTATAAACTATTCTTTACTCTATTACGAAATGGTTTTCTTTCCATCTTTCTGCTGTGATAAAATTTTCTTACGGATAATTTGACAGATTCTGGCTGACATCGAATTTTCACCATGCAAAGCAGTGGTGGGTTTTCAGTAATTTCTGGCACAGCACAGGTAAGAAAAAAAACCACTTTAAGGAATCCAACAACACTAATTCACCCATGGAGAAGAGCTAATGCTCTAAAATGAAAAGTTAAAAGAATACGCTTGACTTTTCAATGGTGTGCATCCTCTCCACGGTATCCTGAATTCGCTTCATGTAACTGCCAACTTTAACTCAAAATTGTTCTTACGAGACACCAAAGCAGCAACTGTAGCACCAGGCAGATGTTATGACCCAATGCCCCCATGCAAACAGCATTAATTCATTCGTCTCCAAAAGGTGAAAATTCAAAATCCAGATCAGATGATCTTCAAAGACAGTCTGGCCTTGCCTTGAAAGCTTGAGACCTGTCAGTGACCACTTCTGGGAAGCAGGAGGAACATTTAACATTTGAAGAACAGTGTGAACGTCTCCTTGGTGGACTTGCTTCCAGACATGCAGCTGTGCCCATCTGTGCCCAAACCCCCCTGGCTTTTAGAATATTGAGGCACTCAGGATCTTTAAGCACAGCACTGTCATTGCAGTGGCTGGACCCATCCAAGCAAAGGCACAATGATAACTCCACTTTCCTGGTGTGGGTAGTTATGTTGCCCAGGGACAGAGCTCACCTTCTGCTGTGAGAGAGGCCAACAGAGCAGAAAAAGCTTTAACCATGCAAAACTTCACATTTAAACAACAAAAGCCTCAACAGTTTAACCACAGAATATAACGCGAAAATCCTCACTTTTCCCTGCAATAAAAATGTGCCAATGAGTTCAATAATAAACCTGCTAGCAATGAATATAGCTTGTCCTGGAATCAGAAATGAAGGATGGCAACACACTGCCTACAACTCTGACATTGACACTACTAGCTAAAAATATAATTCTTCAGAAACCAGTCTGTCCATAACAAAACACTGGCCAAGGGAGCAGGAATGTAAGGTTGAGATAGACATATGATTCAGGAAAACTACTGAAGTCTTCATCAAATACAAAACTCCAACCACACATCTGCATTTAACAAAATATACTGAGAGCATTACACACCTATGCATGATATTCTCAAGTGTTTGCAAACTTATGACTCAAACTAGAATCCATGAAGATGTTCCTATTAGGCAAATTACCAGCTAAAGTCTCATTGCCCTGAAAAAACGTATTTAGATAAAGATTTCTCCGTGACCAATTATTTTCTGTGACAGTTTGAGTTACAAGAGCCAGAGGCCAGCACAAGCACTGTGAAAGAAAAGTGCCTCTCTTGAAGAATCACCCTGTTTAAAAACAAGACCAGATTCACTCAAAATAAGGAATTTTACTGAGTGGTTCAGAAGACACATACGCACGTCTACACACACTTTAGGGCTGAAGAAAATGATTCAAAAGCAAAAGCAACTAAGAACAGGTACACTTAGCATAACATCACAAGGACATTTCACAAGACAACCCTTTATTCGGTCAGCTTAAAGCGAAAAAAATGCTTTGTCATTTTTACAGGGTAGACTAACCCCATGAGATGGAGCAACACATTCTCACATGGCCAAAAGCAAATAACGCTAAGTGGGTTCTCACCTAACTGCTTGGCTGCAAGGATACACAGGGGAAAAAAGAGCTCATTTAGTCTCAACCTCTCCTTCCTCTGAAGGCACAAAGCCAGTTTCAGCAAGATACCTCACTTCTAACACACTACTGCACCAGGAGCTGCTCCACATCCCTGAGGAACTGGCACCAGGATTGACAGAAAAGCCCCCTGGGCTGAACACTTCACCCTACAGGCATCAAGACTGTAAGTTTTGGGGTTTTTTATTATTCTAATGGAAGACTCAAAGAAAACCCTCAAAACTTAAAGAGACTTGTTTTAAAGGGGGACTGATTTTTGATTTTACAACTTAACAGCAAAAGCTGTATTATTTTCAAAGGTAATTTTTAACCTTTTAATTTTACTCTTCTGGTTAGTATATAAACTGCGTAACATACATGGAAACTGTAGCTATCAACCAACCCCCAAACAAAATTCACTTCTGTAACAATACAGTGTAGCAATTAAAAAAAAACTTACAGTGCGAGCACATTTCCAAAGGGTAGCTTGCCTCATTTCCCTGAAACACAACAAGAAAAAAAGAACAAAGTTGCAATTACTCCCAAATTAGCTGTGAGGAACTATTTAAAATTCAGCACTGTAAAAATCTCAGGCAATACAAGTTACATTGTTATTTAAAAATATGTATTTCACACCCAACAATCATAAAGAGTGTTTTATTTGGATAGATCTGCGTTAACAAAACATACAAAGAAATATAAAACCATTTAAGAGGTCTCCTTAAATGAGAATTCCCATGAAAATGTCAGTTCACATAATTACGACCAGAACTTCAGTTCCATATTCTAAACCCAGAAAAACAAACTCACTACTTATATATTGAACAAATGCTACTTTTCAAGTTAAAAATATTTAATTTCAAAACTTCGCAGAACCCGCTTTACCATTTTATTTCATGTGCAGAAACAGACACGTCCTTATGAATTCCGATGACAAATCTTACTCAGTTTGCATAAGAAAGCTGTATCGAGTTTTCTTCCCTCAACCACCTGCCCACTCCCCCCAAAAAGGATTCACAAAGCAATTCACACAGCAATCCACAAAGCAACTTCTTTTATGCAAAAAAAGTTTGACATAACCAGAAACTCAGATGTAACAGCTTGACATTTAAATATTTTTGTAATGTACTATGCTAATATGTTCCTGCTTCGTAACTGAATGGAAAGTCAAACTAAATTCAAATCCTTGCTACACAACACGGAAATCACACAAAAAACTTAAAACTTTGAGGGTACCAGCACTTGAAATTTACACACATGGAAATCAACATGAACTACTGCAATATGGACGCCAAAAAACCGCTAAAACCTGGTATTTTGCCTGACAATGCCTCACTTTGAGCCAGAGATCACAATATGCACATGCTTAGTGACTTTTCTGAACCCCTTAGCAAAGGAACAGCCAGGTAACTGAAGAGATTCATGAGCACTTTCAAAACACATGTTCTTAAGGGAGAGCGTTACACAAGAAAACAAAACGTATTTCGGGTGAGTCTAAGATAATCAATTCAGCAGCATTTCTCTTATGGTGTGGAGCGTAAGGGATTCCAGAGCTGAGCACTTGCGAAGAAAGGCTCATCAAAATGATACAAAATTGAACAGAAATAGAGATTACTTGGCAGAAGTGGGGGAAAAAGAAGAACTACATTTAGCCTCAGAGCTAAAATGCAACTGCATTTCCTAATTAGAGCAGAAAGGACAGAACAAACATCTCATGAATCTAAGCATGTCCAAGAGGAGATTTGTTGTTGTTGTTGAGGAGAGTTGTTTGCATTTTTTTAATCTCAGGAACGCTTTGAACGCTTTTCACTTTGCTTATCCCCCACAATCCACAAGCTCTCTCGCTTCTTTAAAAAATGTTCATGCATTTGCTTTCTAAGTAGGGCAGCAAAAGGTACAGCCTTCATGTCTTCTCCAGTGTCTACTAAGAGCAAGACAAGGCAGCAGAACAGAAATGTAGGTGAGGACCATCAGGCCACTAAAAACCACATCAGGGATGTTCTTCCGACAAACTAAATTGCACTATGGCAGGGAATCCAGAAGAGCAGTGCCACGTGGAAAATATTGCACTGGAACCCAACCAAAGTCTTAGGATAAACAGCAAAGACCAAACCAGGCAGCAAAAGGCTAGTGTATGCATGTGAATGTAAAAGGGAAGGGAATCTAAAACGGCAGAAAAGCAGAATTTTGAAACAAGAAGAAACAGGAACCAGGGGATCCAGCTAGGCTGCTCAAGACACGAGGTCATGAAGAGGCAAGAAAAACACCAGACTGGAAGGCTGCAAATTAAAGGAGAAAGTTGAATTAAAACCAGTGCATTTACGCACGTGCACACAAATATACAATCTTAACTACTACTATTCTGAGCATTTACATCCTTGTTCAGGTCTTGGGAGAAAATTAATTTCTGGTACAGGCTACCAAAAATCAATATGCCTAAATAAACATAAAATGCTTCTTCTGAAAACTGAGCAGGAGAGAATGAAAAAGTGAGAGTAACTGTTTTTAGTTCATAAACTGAGTAAGTATAATGTTTATAAGGACCCTTACTATGCATTTAAATGCACATGCTAAGTCATAAGCAAGTTATCTACATGGAGTAGCCTAAAAAATATTTGGAGACGAGAGAAAAAAGTGAATAAACTTCAGCTTAGCCTTTCTTTGAAACAGTTACTGCTAAAAAAATTGTTCAGAATACTTACCTATCCAGGACTGGATCTTGGCTATCTAAAACGAGAGAAAAATCCAGTAAATGACAATGTAAAAATTACGTGATTATTCAACATTTTCCACATAGTATTTAAGTAAAGTATTTCAAGAAGTAGTTACCTGTTATTGATGTGTTGGATATTTATCTTCACAGAAGAATCCATAATTCTGGTAAGACTTAAAAGGATCTTGGGAGGGGGAGTTTGATGCAAATAAACATCTGAATTACTCGAGCCAAAATTCCCGTTTGCACTGCTGTGACCTGAACAAACGCAAGGACGGTGCTCTCTACCAAAGCCTTGATCTTCAGAGATTAAGAGGAATGATTTGGTCGCAGGAGCAGGCATTTTTTATCATATTCCAAGAGCAGCAGTACAAGAAGATTGCTTACTTGTCCCCAAATAAAACGAGTATTTCGTGTGTATGCTCTGAGACAGGAGATAAACCCCAAAACACAAGCACTAAGTAGGCTGAATACTCTTCTTGCTTAAGAAGCGAGGATTGTTTAAGAATAGGCAGGCAGTAAGTAAAATGGAAGGTCTAAAGCTCTATCTACGTTCATGTGTTCAGAAAAAAAGCAGGGAGGGAAGCACAGCTACGAGACATCACTAAGTATCAAATAAACCCTCTAAGGAAAGGGAAAGAAACTGGATACACGTTTTCATCTGTACAGTTTTAATGCAAAGAATTACCTAATTTTAACACCAGATGAGGTGAAATATATTCTGTGATTGAATGCATTAACAGAAAATTGGAGCTACTGCAAAAGATCACTAGAATTATACACCTTATTCATTAAAATAACACTGCATTTACACTTTATTTTACAGTTTTAAATTATACTAATCTATAAAGACCAAAGCCAGTGTAGAACTCCAAATATGTAATTTCGTCTCTGACAGAAAAGTTAATTTATACAAATGCATCTGTAGACTAATAAGGTTCTGACACAGCATAAGATTGTCAATTTTAAAACCTCATTATAATATTAGTGCTTCCTGCCAGATATATATTTAGTATACCTCACAAAAAATGAGAATACCTTCTTATATATACTACATCAGCACATTTAGAAACCAGTGACACATGGTCTGTTGAAGAAATGCAGCTTTTACAGACACCCCACAAGAGATTTACTTGGCACCTACACCCCGTGTAAAACCATGCCTTCCTCAGCTGGGTATTGCTACCAGACTGCTGGAACTCTCTCTCAAGCTGCACCAGCAGAAAAAGCAGCTGAAAATACTACAGATACTTTGAATATCCTTATCCTTTTCGAATAGTCCTGAAAATTTTCTTAAATGCTATTAGAAGCCCACGAGTTAATTCCCAGTTAAACAGCCACAAAATCATGACTTGTTGACAGAAATAATTACAGATAAGGGAAAAGTCCAAAATCTGCTAACTGAAGGCTGACCCAATTCTGAATGCTGCAGAAATACCAGTTTCCTAGAGAGAAGTCAAAACACATCACTAAAGGAGCTGACATGACACGCAATGTGTTCCTTCAAGAACAAAAGTGGGTTTTGCAGTTTTCTACTGAGTGTTCTTTTCTCCTTTCAGCAGCTGAGCCTTTTTACTGGGTAAGAACAACCTCTTAATGGACTTCAGTCATTCTGTAAATTATTAAATATATATATATATATATATATCCTTCCTGGTGTTTTTTTCCTGGTAATTATTTCAAATACTAATCGCTGTTTCTTCTTAAGATCAGTTTTGTACATGCTGCTCCAAGGTACAACAGTAAAGGCAATTATCTTGACAAGTTTCCTCTTAGCAAAAGACATGAAGAGCTGTGGATAGAAAATAAAAAAAAAGGAAATTAGCAATTAGCAAAATTAGCAACAGAATTTCAATTCTTAGCTGCAGTTGTTTATACAAAACAGCCTGTACACAGATATAACACTGCAAAGCAGTTCTTCAGCATAAATTAGTAGAACAATGTTTCTAGATCTGATTATGCATTACTTTCCTGCATGGTGTGCACCTTTTTGTAAATAGTTCAGAGAGCTAAATTACAGCATCAGCCCTCAATTAGTTTTCTGCTTTTATAAAAGCAGAGATGTGTTTAAATGTCAGCAAGCCACAATTTCAACTTAGGACTAATCTCAAATTTAGTCCTCCAAAGAGGGTAGGGGGTATGTGAGTCACTACAAAAGGAAATTAATTCCCGGACAGTTTAAAACATTTGGGTCTTTCAAAGATTCTGATTTGTTTCTGCAGCCAGGCAGTTAATTCAACAAGGGGCAAGAATGCTCTCCTGACCTGTTTAGTACACATACAGGTGTAGTTGTCCAAGATTTACTACCTTCTGCAGCAGCATACAAAGCAACGTGTTCATCCTTGTAAATTGCCTTAAATATGCAAACCGCCTTGCCACAGCACTGGCTGTTCCACCTCTGCACTAGATGTTCCTGCATTTGTGTTTTTGATGCAAAGGCACCTCTTGGGGTGTTGGCAACACACTGCATGCTGTGCTTCTTGCATCTGCTCCTATATCTTCTATACTATTAATTACCCCTGCTAGCAAAAGCAAGAAACCTCAGCGTGAAACACTCCAAGCCGTGTCAGCTGGGGACCAGAACTATGCACTACCAAGATAGCCAATTTCAATTCTTAAGTTACACAAAAAAGCTGTTTTCCATCATCCCCTACTACAACTCAAAAGAGTGGGAGCATTGAAAAGAAAGATGGAAGCAGCTGGCATTTAAGAGCCCACACGTAAAACCCTTCTCCCTGTTCCACAAACACACAAAATGCCTCTCTGTTCTTTTCTCATTCTTCTCCATACCACCAGAATGAATGATTGATGACAATTACCTGTTGCAGAGAATTCTTCCTCCTCCTTCGAGCCCATTTTCCACGTACTGTCACTTTCATAAAGCTTTAACAGTGAGGAACTGCTTGGTGAAAAGAAGTTTGATTTGGTTGTTTTTTTTTTTGTTTTTTTTTAACGATCATTGTTTAACAAACCACTAGAGCTTTGGCTGTCAGAGGCTGGTATTCCTCATCAACAAACAGCAGGCAAGAAGGCAAACTAAAAATTATGGTAAGTGTTTTGAAGGCTCTAAAAACTTCTGCATGAATAGAACATGCCACATAGACACATCTACAGTGGTTTAAAATAAATTTCACACAGACCCCAAGAAGCTTGAAGCCACTTTATTATTTGAATTTCTGAATTAAATGTTGGTTACAAAAATATGCAAGATCTCACCTTTTGTAATTTATACATTTTATACGGAACTTACAAGAGAATTAAACACTAAAAGGAGTTTACCAGAGAGCAGATGAAAGACACACAAAGTTTTTGTAGACACCACAAAAACTACAGCTTAAAACAAGAAAAGAAAAATAATCTACTTTAATCTACCATGTTCAGAAAGAGTATGAATATACTTGCACTCAGCCTTTTTTGTTAAATTCAATGAGAAGAAGAAATAAACTCAAAACCCCTTGAATAAACTCAACATAAAAACGTTGTATCAGTCCAAGAGGAATGAAGAAAAATACGTCACTGATTATCTTCTATTTAACAGGAATATCCAATTTATACACTGCAAAAGGAAACTTGTAAAGGAAATGTTATAGATAAGATCACGAGGGAATTTGGCTTTTGTGCTCTGACTTGGAGTAATTAAGTCACCTTTTACATTTTTTATTGTAGGCAGTAAATAAATCCACCTAAAATTTGAAAATCCAAACAGTTACCTGAAAATAAGACTTAACTGAAGAACTGGTAATAGTGCAGACTAACTGCCAAAATTTAGAAAGTAACATTTATAACAACCTGGTGACTTCTGTACTGTTTAACGCAAAGAATTACTAAGTACCTGCTTCGCTCAGAAGTAATCCAGGCAAAGAGAGTGCAGCTCTCCTGAATACTTCCTTCCTGAATTAGCAGTTCTCCTACTCAAAGAAAATAAATCTACCTCTGGTGTTCTTACATTCGTACTAATGTTGAGTTAGATTTTCCAATGCAAAAATGAAGCAAAGCCAAGAAATTAGAAGACACTGAATAAGAAGGCTTGTGGAAGTTCAAGCAACTTAAGAGCAGTGACAGTTTCACTGCTGACCCCAAATTCTCAGCCTGTTTTCTAAGATCATGTCCTAAAGTAGGAATTAAAGAAATATATAAAAATTCGTGTGAGGTGACACCCACCTCACATTCAAAAAGTTCAAAAATTAAGTATCTGGTGAGTGTAGTCTAGCTTACTGCCAGCAATCTTGCATTATGTTTTCAGGTCACCAACAAATGCAGTCTACCTGAAGCTAGGACAGTATGACAGTGGTTTAAGATCCAAGACTGCCAAGCTGAATCCAGCTCAAATTTATTTGACAATTGAGCCTTCATGACTACAGTACAATTTTCAACACCCCAGCTCTGCTTATGTTCGTTCCATTCATTGTTATAACCGAATTCCATTCCATAGCCATTACCTTGGCTATCCAAAAATCCAATATATTTTCTGCCACTGGACTGTCAAATCTGGGCATCTTGCTACCCTTCAGTGTGAGCCTTCAGTTGTCCACGTGCGCAACAGAAGGAATTTAAGAGGATACTAACAAGCAACAAATTCTTATAGGTTATACAGAAAAGTCAAGGATTAAAGTAAAGTAAATAAATAAGAAAAAAAAGACAAGGAAACAGGGAACCAGCAATAATTGTACCAGGTAAGTAGCACAGACAACAAGTGCGACAGTAAAGGACTTGGGCATTCAACTGGTATGTAAGAGTTGCACTTCTCTGAGTAAAACTTGGCATTAACATCAGTAACTCTTATTATGAACACAACTCTAACAGCTAGAACTAGTAACATATATTGAATTCACAGAATGGCACAAGTCATGAAAGAAATAATTTTGGTATTTCTTTACCAAACAAATCTTTCAGTAGTCTATATGCAAAAGAATGAACAGTATTTTTATGGAAGTGTATCCACCACTTGTTTCTTTAATTCTTTAATCAACAAGCAACAAGATGCATATTGCAGCACCATATTATAGTTATTTTCTCCTGGATCCCTGAAGATACAGCTACAAAAGCAAACCATGAAATTTCTGAACTGGCCTTAAATTGTTAGTATTTAGATTATCTTGGGTGCAATCACACAGCGCATGCAGGACAACCCGAGCAATCAGTGTCTACGAGTCCCAGTCAGCCTGGGTTCATGCAAGGCAGGCTCTGCTGGACCAACCTCATTCCTTCTCTGGCAAGGTGTCCCACTTAGCAGCTGAAGGAAAAGCTGAGATGTCATCTACTGCACTTTAGGAAAGCCTTTGACACTTGTCCTTCACAGCAGTCTCTTGGAGGAACTGTCTGCGCGCAGCTCAGATGGGCCAGGAGTTCACTGGGTGAAAAAACTCCCAGGATGGCCAAGCCAAGAGTGGTGATGAATGGAGCTGCATTCAGCTGGAAGCTCGCACCAGCTCCCCAGGGCTCCGTTTGGGGCAGGTCATATTTAAAATACCTTTGTTGAAGATCTGCATAAGAGGATCCAGGGTTCTCTCAGTCATTCTGCAGATGACACTATGGGAGTTTGTTCTGCTGGAGACTAGGAAGGCTCTGCAGAGGGATCTGGACAGGCTGGATCAATGGGCCGAGGCCAATGGTGTGAGTCCAACAAGGTGAAGTGCCAGGTCCTGCCCTTGGGTCACAACCCCAGACGGCACCACAGCCTGGGGGGAAAGTAGCTGGAAAGTGGCCCAGCGGAAAATTACACGGTGGTGTTGACTGACAGCAGTTGAACACAAGCCAGTGTGTGCCCATCCTGGCTGGATCAGGAACAGTGTGGCCAGCAGGACCAGGAACGACATTCCTCCCCTGTACTTGGCACTAGTGACACCTCAGAACCTACATCCAGTTCTGGAGCCCTCCTTTCAAAAAGACACTGAGGTGCTGGAGCAAGTCCAGAGAAAGTTTGGAACCATGTTCCATGAAGAGCAGCTGAGGAAGCTGGGGATGTTTAGGTGGGGTAAAAGGAGGTTCAGAGGTGACTTTGCCTCATTACAACTCCCTGAAAGGAGCCTGTAGCCAGGTGAGGTTCAGCTCCCAGGCAACTAGGACAAGGACGAGGAGAACTGCTTCAAGTTGCACCAAGAAGGTTCATGTTGGAAAAATTTCTTCACCAGGAGTGTGGTTAAATATTGGAACAGGCTACCCAGGGCTGTGGTGGAGTCAGCAAACCAGGAAGTGTTCAAAAAAACAAGCGGACGTGCCACTTTTCCAGTTTAGTGGGCATGATAGCAACCATTCAAAAGCTGGACTTGATGATCTTGGAGTTCTTTTCCAACCTTAATAATACTTTGATTATTTTGTACCTTCCTTTGAGCTATGAACAGCTCCATAAGAACACAGAGATAAAGGGGATATATTCACAAACACAAGTATTATTCCAAAGTTGGTTCTACGTAAGTCGAAAAAACAGGAAGCACATATTCAATGGCCCAGATAATGTAACAAACAAAGTGGCAAATGCTTTAGAAGTCTAATAATCTTTTCTCTTTGAAAAAAATAATCTGGAAGGGCTGGAAAGACCTACGTGTTTCATTTGGGATTAAAATGAAATCTTACAATTATATTTAGCTCACACATTGCTGTCCAATCAATTTAAGGTTTCCTTTAAATAGGTAGAAGAAGCATGTTCCATTTTCTGGCAGGCACAATTTCCAAGAGGCTACAACTATCTAGCATAACACAGCCACAACTCCAGAGCATGTCTGTTACAATTCCACGCAGCAGTGTAAAACCAGTGATGTAAGCCAGCCAACATACTCTTCATGTTTGGATATAACTTCCATTTAGGCACTACAGCATAAACTATGCTCTCCCCTACACCTGCCAATCATCATCCCTTGAAAATTCATAGTAACTTTTAGTGGGCACTGAGTCACATTCCTTGTAAAGTTTACCAGAAATCTGATAAAAACAACTGAATTTGTATTGGTGCTCAATTTTTAGGTATGATCTTAAAGGTGAAACCATGAAGGTACAAAAGGCAGCTCTTACAGCTGTTGTTAATATTCTAACTCACTGCCTCACCTGAATACTAATCAACAGCAAACATCAAGGAAGGCTGCAACAAAACCACAAAACCAAATACAGCTTCTTTTAACTTACCTTTGAAAGATGATTTCAAGTTTTAAATGCGTTACCCCCAAAGCAGCCTAAACTTTTAATCCTGCCTCTCAAGAAAATACTCTGTGACCATCAGTACTGAAGGAACTCAAAAAAAGATTAATACCTAATTCTTCAACATGTTTAAATTGCATACATCAGAGATAATGAACCAAGGCAAAGGGGATTGGTGGATTTGGGATTACAGTAGAGATCAAGTCAGGTTAAAGCTGTTACAGCATTCTGGCATTGCTTCTTTCAAGTATGCCGAGTGTTATAGTTCCCTCTGCCACATTAAAAAAAATGAAGTCTTATTAAAAACCGACCAACCAAACTTATTTTGGATACATTTACTCCATCTGCTCATAACAAAGTGATGATTCTTTAGAAGACTCTCCCCTCTTGCACGTATGTTAGGTTCTATCTTTTCCCTTTTTTCCCGCATCCCCTTTTCTGGATATAGGAGGCAAGAAAGACTGTCCAAGTCCTAGGAAAAGCCCACAGTTTACTCCTTAGTCACCATCTAATCCAGTCATGTCTCTGCTCAAGCTTCATCAGTCATTTTAAGGGAAGCCACTTGTCCCCTGGCTGGCAGTTGGCCAGTAACTTCTGCTACGCTTTATTTAAACCCCTCACTGTCCACGGGTCTCCTCCACTGTGAGATATTAATGGCTTAGGGCCACCACAGTCAAGTAACTATTCTAGGATATCACAGGGAAGCCCTAAAGCAATGGAGCACAAACTAAACCCGAAATTAGAGATGGCTCCTGTTGCCAAAGCCTCTACCAGACAGAAAAACTAAAGGAATGAAGAGTGTAATTTATGGGAGGATTCAGCCTTTAATACACCATTTGGCTTTATCAAGGGAAACATAACAACAAAAAGTGCATCTATTCAAATAGGATAAAACCACTTATTTTAAATTTTAATGTTTTGAATTTCAAGTGTTCAGGACTGAAAAGCAATCTGTAAAGTTTGTCCACTTACTGTAGGGATTACGTGATATATATTCATACACATCGATCCCACAGCATTCCCTAGCTAACCTCAGTTACACTTGCTCAGCTTCCAACAAAAATCTAGACTTGCATGATCTTGAAGGTATGATAAAGTACTTAGTTTAATCATAGATCTGATTTAATCATAGATCATGCAGACAAACACTAATTACTCACCTGCAGCATCTCCCAGGGGGAAAAAAAAAAAAGTCACCCAAGACAGAATGAGACATACAGACCCAGCAGAAACAAAAAAGAGCAGTTTGTTAAATTGCTTAAAAAGAAAGAATGATCAAAGATAAAAGCAGTTTTATTGCAAAGTCCTTTTCCTGAATTTGGAGGACAAAAGAAGCCATGAGGTCAGAGCGTACACTGATAATAACATTTACTTGGTATGTATGTATTTCCCCAAATCATCTCACACAAGTTTGATGTAGACATAATAAAAACCTAAAGGATAACTAGATTACCATAAACTTAACTCAATTGTTCCATCTGTAGTATGTGAGACTATTCACATTTTCTGTTCCATTTTATGATCTCCCTAACAGAGCTTGCAGTATGTCAGCTAGACAATAAACAGTGCTAGGAACACAGTGAGTCTTTAAAACTAGGTAAGGCAGAGAATAGACTGCGCCACATTTAGAAAACGAACAAATTCATCTTGTTATTTGAAGGAGAAAAGCAAAACTTCACATGTATAAGAAACCATAGAAAACGAGAAGAGTTCTCATTGTAAAAACTTGCAAAATCTTTGCAACCTGTACATAAAACTTGAGAGAAAAGCAGTGACAAGAACAAAAATGTTAACTTTATGAGCTAAGGTTTATTTCACAATTTCATTTTTGGCAGTCCCCAGCTGCTACTCTTTAGTGGCAACAATCCAATCTGCTTATCCAATCACTTCAAAACTCACATTTCTAAAGCTTGCATCACTCTCAAAAATTCTCAGAACCCTGTAATTTAAAGTGCATAAATGAATAATGAAGTCTCAAAAAGCCAGGGAAAGGAGTTTCGCAGAAGGATTCTGAAGCAACACAACCTTTAGTAGGGGTACAATAAAATTCTGCCACCACTAAATTGAAGTTCTGATGCAATTAAGAGTTCACAATGGGAAGTCTTCGGGGATTAATAGGTTGCTCCTCCACTGCTTCTGGAGGAGTCACAAAAAGATTTACAAGATAATAATTTATTAGCTCCACTTAGGTTAATACACGGGTTTCACCTTCAAAACTTCTAGGTTTACAACATGAACTGAAGTTTATTCAACTCCTTTAGCTAAAGAGGAGATCGTGGCAGCTGCCCTTTCCAGCTTTAAAGACAATTGCAGTATAATTTCTCAATCAATCCACCCCATGACAGCGCTGTTACACAGACTAGCCCACTCTAGTAAAAATGAAAACCAAGCCCATGCTGTCCAGGACATTTATGATCCAAGTACAAAACAAGGTAGAAAATAAAAATGAACTGCAAGACAATAGACACATCAATAACAAATTACAAAAAAAAAACACCCACAAACCTGAAACAAACCAGAAATCTTTACGCATAACAAAAGTAGAGCTTCAGAGAGCATTTCAAAGAAGGCAGCTTTGGAAGTATATAGTGCAAAGGTTGCTCTAAAGAGTGCAGGAGAAAGCATAAAATGCAACTGAAGACTTTATCAAGTGACCCAGGTGTTCTGGGATTTTCAGAGTTAAGAGTCAACCTCTTAACAAAGAAATTACATTAACTTACACTTAACAAGATATTAAAGAGAAACAAAAAAACAAAGCATATCACACTGATTTTTTTTGGGGGGGGACACTGATGGATAAAAACTGGATATCAGACACTTATGATCTCCAATTTAATCACTTCATTAATTGGTAAGATTTTTTCCCTTTGTTGGTGAATGTGAACACAGAAAATCCAAGCAACTGCAAACCGTAAATGATGTCACATTTATGTGAAAGACCAACTTCAGATTTGGAAAAGGAAAGTAACACAGAGAACAAAGGAACAAAACTTCATTCAAAACATTAGATCAAAATATGCAAGCATCACCAAGAACCTGAAGGAACTACAGAGTCCCACAATTTTCACCAGAAATTAAAATTATACTCAGGATGTTATTTAGCATATCATACTCTGCCAAATGAAGAAGGACAAGGCTATCCAAAAGAGTCAAAACACTCTTTTTTTTTTGCAGGTAAAAAACTTAATAGGTAATTAAAGCCCTCCCAGTTTCTCTCCACAACAATTTGAAGATAAAACAATTTTTTCCCAGAAAACAGATAATGCTCCAAACTTTCACTTCAACACAAAGCAATAACAACTTCATCACTGGCTGACCTACATATAAATAGGAACAGAACAATTGCTTTACAAGAAGATTTTAACTTGACCTAAAGCCATATTGAAATATAATTTGCTATCTATATTCTCATGAGGCTGCTTTTAATTAGGACAATTTAATTGTCAGCATTTCAAGCTACTATAAAACAAAACAAAACAAAACAAAAAAACACCAACAAAAACCAGGGAGCTTCAGCAAACAGCTCTATAGACTAATCCCTGTAAAAACTCTGCCAAGTTAACTGGTATTTCAGTATCCCCTCAAAATTAACAGTCAAAGAATTATATTCTCTGTAATAATTCCAAGTCAAGCACTCTTGCCACTGGATTGATGAAATATAGGCTTTCTTTACTTTGCATTGTTTTTCAACCATGTTTAGTAGATTGTGGAAATCATAATCACTTAAGGTTTAGGACTTGTTACCATGCTGGCAATTTTAAACTTCTTTTTGAGTAATCTTCAAAAACCCAAAGGCTGTCAGTATCTGTAGAATCAAAAATTACCTCCTAAAAATATGAGTTGTGATACTCCAAATACAAGAAATTAATAAATATAAGGATGGCTCAGTCTTCTGAAGTTTCTGAACCTCTAGATTGGCTTGTACCAGGAAAATATTTATGTCTGAGCACCTGAACTCTACAGGCAGGACAAAACCCAATAACCATTATATCAGTTTCCTACTGTTACTCTTCAGCAATGCTGTAAGCATTAGAAAGGAGTAAGAATACTTCTCTTTGCAGAGGGTTCTTCCAAAAAGCAGAAAAGGAGCTACAGCAGTCACAGAAGGCCTAGCAAAGAAAACAAATCTCACCCCTAATTTCTGCAAGAAATGGCTACAGATCCTTGTGCCTGATTAGGCTGAGACAAATAAGAAAGACAAGAATTTACCTAGAAATGAAATGTAGCATGTAATCCTCTCACAGCAAGTGATGAACATTCAAATGACTGTATTTGTTAATATATAATTATATAACTTGTTATATATATTCATTAATGTTATGTAATTAACATATTTCTTCCTCATGTTAACAGATTACACTGCATCATATAACAGCATTATGCTACTTAATGTAAAAGATGCTGTCACCAGCCCTTCTTCCCACGTAAGCAACTTACAAACAGCTCAACACCACTTAGGAAATCAAAAAGGGAAATCTGAGTTTGAAAGGAGATAAATATCTTATGGCTGCCCAACAAGAAGAGAGAAAGAGGAAATAGCACAATTAAAAAAAATAATCACAAATGAGGCAGAATGTCATTCAGGATCCATCACAAAAGAGGCCGAAGAACATTGTGAAGAACTGTGAAAATGACACACACCTCAAAACAGAAAAGACAGTTCAAAAATGGGATTTGATTTCACCAACTGGCACGAACAGAAAACAGTCAAGGAGGCAAAGATGCAGAACTGGGCAAGATGTGCAAATCAAGGGAAGAAGCAGGCTATGCTGAAAGGGAATTGTTGCATAGAAACAGAATCTGAAATATAGAGATTGTTCATATCCTGGTGTTCTCAATCAGGTTAACACTAATCATAGTCTTGTCTTTTTCTTTTTTACAAAAGGAATAGAACTTAATCAGAACTTCCAGCTGTCAGCTAATAAATGGAGACACTTTAACAAGTTCTGGTTTAGTTTATGCTGTTCAAGGATTCACAAGGAATAAAAATTAATCATAAGGTTTGAAAACAGGCCCTACCAACACTATGAGTCAAAACAGAGGGACCAAATCCATTGAAATTATCCAGAAATTTACAAAACACTAAAAAGGTCTTCTTGGCATTACCAGCCTCCATTCTGAAGAGAACACTTAATTTCCAGCACTGAAGAATTTCCCACAAATTAGAAATTGGTTTTCTGAAAACGCATTACAAATTTCTAAAGTCTTCCAATCATCACAGATTTCCCAGTAAAATGAAAGCAAAATGAAATGTAATAAAACACGCACACACACACACACAAAACAAAACAAAAAAACCTAAACAAAACAAAAAACCCAAACACCAAGAAACAAACAACACAAATGCTTTCAATTAAGGCCCTCCCTGCTATGGAATATTTGAAACCTTCAAACAGTTTTCTTTTTATGATATGTGTCATGGAGAAAGTACTGACTGTCCTAACACTGAGGTGATGGCCATTCAGGAGTTGGTTATATTGAGTAATACTCAAATGCTATTTAGAAGAATATTTTAGATTAAGTTCTTCAGGGAAGGAACTGGCTTATTTCTTACATACAGGAATGTAAATATTGAGTATCAAATAGAGACATTTGTCACTTTTGTTACAAGCTAATAATAGGGTACTCAAAAGGATTAAATCAGAAGTCCAAACCAATTTCAGTAGCTTATAAACATTCATGTCAAATGTTTGAAGAATTATCCAAAAATCTCATTAGAGAATTGAGATTTAGAGATCCCTAAGATCTCTAAATAAAAGATTTACAGCACTCACTGAAGATGGCTTAATCTTGACAGAAATCAAAGCTTATCAATTGCTGTAATTGACAATACAACCAGAAACAGCTGTCCTGAAGAGCCGTAAATTTTCTTCAGTAGTAAACGTACATAAAGTTGTAAATGTACGTAAAAGCAACCGTTAAGAGTACACACAATGTACGTTAGAAAAAAAAATTTTGCTATTTATAGGGTCTCCAGGTTCCAAACTAAGCCCAGTAGCTGCACCCCTGCACAGCCCCAGGGAGTTCCAGTAATAATTACCAGTTGCTCACAATCAAGAATCCAGCCCAAGGCACCGTACAAAGACTGACACAATTGTGCACAATTGTCATCACAACCTATCCACAGAACCAGAGGCCATCTTCTTACGTCTTCGTGTGCCATACTTCCAAAAATTTACAGTTTGCAAGCTTTAAAGGCAGTATAATGCATACAGATTTGCATGCCAGTCTGTAATATGAACTGCAAACCAAAGAACACTTGTAATTTTAAATGAAGTGTTTAACTAACTAACAAGGATTGACTTGACACAACATTTATGGCACTGCACAGATGCTACAGAATACCTTCGAGAAAGTAGATTAAACTCCTAGTAAAACCCATCCTTTCTCTAAAACCAAATTTTCTGGAATCTTTAGTTGCTCTGCCCCCTGCTATAGAGCAGTACACTACTACTCCATCATTAAAACAAAATGCCTGAATCTAAACCCACCATCTTGTCATTCTCCTCCATTTTAGTCACTTTTACTCACATGACTAGTTTCCCCACGACAAAAGGCCATTTGGCCACCTTTTAACTCACCAGCCCATTTTTTTTCAAGGCCTCTCAAAAGAGAATTTTTCAGAACTGACCTTTAGCAAAACTCAGCTGCACCAACACTGGAGCTGCACTACGACATTTAAGAGCACACAAGATTCAAACTTACTAACCTTTCATATTTTACAGGTTCCATTTATCTGACTTTTCAATGCACTGTCTGAAAACAACAAAAAAACAAACCCTAACACCAGTGGTACCTACTGCAAACGCCTTAGTGTTACTAATAAAATAAATAGCATTTTGTATAAAATGTTTCAGGAAAAATAACACTGCTTTTATAAGAATCACTGGAAAAAAATTAAGAATAAGTAGCAAACAAGTATTTTACTTGATACTTCTGAGAAGAAAGGTCATTAGAGTGCCTATACAGTCTATTTGAGTCAATATAAAAAATCAAGTGTATTCATTTATCTGGCATTTTTATTATTGCTGCTGAGAAGTTTTCCTATTTATCACAGCTTTTTTTCTAGACTTGTTAGCAGATCTACATGCAATCAAGCTTTAATCTAAAAAAAAAAAAAATCTGTGAAGTGTCACTTTAGCATTATCAACAAAACTGACCCAAGACTGCTCAGATACCACACTGCTAAGCCTGTTAGCAGTGGCTCAGTACTAAATCAAACTTCCCTAGGGAACATCTTATATACACAAGACCGAAAAGCTGTTCAGTCATCATGCCTACAAAGTACGTGAGTTCTCCTTCACAAGCCCAGGACTGAAGCACAGCCTTGGAGCTTCTTGAAAAAGAAACCCAACAAACCAAACAACTCCTTTTAAAGTCCTCTCTGCTAGCCATAGTGTCCTTCAGCAGAGGGAATTCAAGTGACTTTTTTCAACTTCAGTGATGCTACTCAGAACCTACACAGCCGGCAGTGAAACAACAGTTGGTTTTATCTTTTACCACTTATTACAAAAAAAACCCCAAAACATCCGATAAATGTATACAGAGGAGATACTTACAGGGCAGCAAGAGAGAACATGTAGAAAAACAGTCCTGTCGTTTCCAGCTGATGAAAATAAGAGTTGAAAAAGATCTCCATATTTGTCACAAATGTATCAGAGGAAGAAAACATTGCACAGCATTTAAAGATGATCCTAGGGTTGTATTCTTGCGAGAGTCACAGCTGAATCCACTTTTCCAGTAGCTTGGTTTCTTCCCAGAAATGAATCAATCCTGGGCTTCATTTCTGGGCATCCTATCTGTTGTCCCAATCCTTCCTCTCCTGCCCCTCCCAAATTCTGACTGAACTGCTTCCATAAATGCCTTACTACATTTTTTTTTTCACTCCTGCCTTACCTAACTCAGGCAATGTGAGAAACTATTGTAACCTTATGATGACTCAAGCTTCAGTTCTTTGCCTTAGGTTTTCTTAAAAACGTTCATCAACACTGACTTTGCAAATATTCACTAACTGACACAACCTGTTTACAGCTCGGAAGCCAAGATTTTTATTGGCAGTTCGTAAGAAATTGCTGCCTTCAATCCAACGCATTTAACGGGTTTCCAAGACTTCTTTAATGCAGTTAAGGATTATTTATATCACCAGATTTCTTCCTTAATTGTGGAAGGGAGTATCAATAGCAGGGCCAAATGACTGTCAAGTTACAAGTGAGTCAGATATAGTCTCCAGCCTGTTTTGTACCATCAGCACAGTTTTGCCCAAGCAGTTAAACTGCTTGTAGCAACATAGAAAACAAGGTCTATATGGAAAAAGCCTAATAAAGTATAGCTACCAAATTAAAATCTTAAAGCTACACAAAATGTCAAAATCAAGAAGAAATGACACTCCGGAAATTACTTCACTTGAAAAATGGGGGTTTTACTCTTAGACACACCTGAAACTTAAAAAAAACCCAACTCTCCACAGACTTTTGCCATTTAAATTACGTATGTAAGACCTGAATAAAAAGACAAGATGTAGTTGAAGCTGCTTAAACTCATCTCAGTATTACTAAATACGGTATTTCATACAGTGACCAAAAAGATCTAGCTACATCGTACACCAAGCAGAATATATTGCTTCTAGTCCTGGACTTTCCCAGAATACTTGAACTGGTATACCAAAAGATTTATCTATTACAGATTAAAAGATGTTGGTTCGTGTCCAAGACTTTCCCACTTCATCCAGCACATTAAGGCAATCTCTGTAGCTGATCTTGCTGACACTGCTGGTGTCAAGATTACTTCAGGCCACTGACAACTACAAAACAGAGTAGCTTTTGCAGGATATTAAAGGCCTATCCCCAGCTCTGATCACAAAAAGCAGTCACTTGAAGTGGTTAAAAACACTGTTACAAAGATGTTGGAAGAAGGCAGCCCGTGACCAGGGAACACCGTCACATTCCCTAAACCCAATGGACAGTGCCCAGCACATTTTCTAGCGGCTGCATTTTAACTCCAAATCCCAAGACCCCTAAATTTGCAACAGTTAATTCGATTTAGACGTATTTATTTTCAAAGCTGCACACACACATTTCCAATATCACATACTAATGCTGACTTCTAAACAACAACAAGGACCTTGCATAAATTTATTACCCTGCCATGACTTCGACCTGTTCCATTTGCAGAACAAGGGCAATATTTACAGCTTCACAAGAGCACAGAGAGTTAAATTCTTACAGTCTTTGGGAAAGAAAGAACATATTTAAGTAATTTATATAATCATGTCAGCCAATAAAATTTCAACTGCCTCAGGAGTTCCAACCTTTCTGTATTTTAATTAACATAGGCCTGCAAGTCAAACAAGATGCTTATTTTCTAATGGGATCCTGCTCAGAGGATTCCAAATGCAGAATCTTCAAGCACAAGCACTTTTTACTCCTCTTTTTATGCTGACATTTGCCTGTCATCATTCCCTCCCCACCACTACAATTTTCACCGCCCCATCCTCACAGTGCTGGCTCCTCCAGCAGCAGAAGAGTTGGATCATGACAAGGACATCACACAGCAGCACCCTCTGCGTTTCTGCTGATTCTGGCAAAGAAATAGCATGTAGGAAGTATGGAAACAGTCCCCCTTACCCCCACGGTGCTTCTGTAAGGAACATTAAGGAACAAACAAGCTCAGGAAAACATACAGTCCAGAAGAAAACAAGGATAGAAAACTGAGGGAAGTGCCACTATATGAACTGCCTGCCAATGAACAAGGAACAGTGCTGTGTAATTCTTCTCCCAATTACAACTTGACAAATGATATTACACAGAGAAGGGAGAACAGGCTTGGCAGGGAAGGGGAGGGGCAAGGAAATTGAGAGCAAATTGCTTTCAAGGAGTCATTTATTAGCTCAAATTACAAAAAAGTGGGTTTGGTCATCATTTCAGACAGTTAAATCAAAGTCTTTAGAATCACGGAATCAGGTTGGAAAAGACCTCCGAGATCATGGAGCCAAACCAACAGAATTTTACACTCAACTACTATTCAGATTTAAAATGTTTTAGGAGAGGATACAATTTTTTTTTTTTAGTGAAACACAGCTAAATACAGGCAGTAAAAAAGGGAAGGGAAAGCAAAACAATTTTTCAAACTAGAAGAAAAAAAATCAAAGCAATATCAAAAAATCTTATTTGAGAATAATTTATAAATTACAGCAGAACAACACTATCAAGCATATCTACAAGTAAAAAAAAAAAAAAAAGCTATTTCTTCTCTAGCACTGCCAGGTAAGCACCAATTCAGCACCCAGATTAAGAGACTTTGTTAACAAGGAAAGGCTGAGGGAGCCATCAATGCGTCTCAGTATCTGAAGGGAGTTTCCAAAAGGATGGTCGTGGTCATGCTGAGCAATAGGACAAGAGGCAATGGGCAGGAAAGTTCTAACGCTCAGGATTTCCACCTCAGCATGAGGAAGAACTTCTTTACTGTGCAGTGACCGCACATGGAACAGATCACTCAGAGAGGGTGTGGAGTCTCCCTCACTGGAGATATTCCAGAGCCATCTGGACACAACCCTGTGCAATGTGCTGCAGGATGACCCTGCCCGAGCAGGGAGGCTGAACCAGGTAACTCATTGTGGTACCTCCCAACCTGAGCCGTTCTGTGAGGAGGCAGAAGCAGGAACACAGAGATGGTTTGGCTTAAAAATGTGCATTTCTGCCCCATCTTGTTTCCTCCGAAATACCAGAATTACTGAATTCTCTTTTTCTGGCACTGATTGACAGAAGACAGTCCCATCTGCTTTAAGATATGAACAAACCCCACAATTTCGGTGTTATTAATCTCACTCCCTTAAAGTGTTTCTTTTACCTATTAAGCCAGATGCTTTATTTAGATGAATATACTGAAGCCCCTGAGGTATGCCCACCACAAACCATTCCCTTCAGCCACTCAACTTTCATTCCTCCCAATTGTTAAATTAGTAGTTTAACCGTATCAAAACAGAATTCTACTTCTACCGCAGGAATGATAAAAAAATACAATTAGTTTTTAAAAAGCCTTTTTCCTTCTCCACCAACAGGCTCTATCTTCCTGTTTAGGAATAACCAGCTTTTTGTTCAGCTAATAACCAAAGCATTTAACACCCTCCCTGCTAAATAGTAAGGAATTATTCAAGATGTTCTTCTGGAGTTCTTTTTTTGTTTGTTTAATTGGAAAGAAACCTGTTTAGGAGGTTCTTTACTCCAGTAATTAAGAACCAGTGTTAAAGCAGTTCCAGCCTGAGAATATGCACTAGAGGCACTAATATTCAAGTGAAGTGACTCAAAACAACTGAGTAAGAGACTAGTTAAGATGGAGGAACGATGTAACATGTTTTGGGTGATTCCTGTAGAATTCTGGGGCTTCTGTACTACATCTATAAAGTTCAAGAACTGGATATGAACCAGAACACAGACCATCCCAAGAAGACAGAATTTATCTACCTAAAACTAAGATCATTTAATACCTTTATCTGTGCTGTTTACCTTTTCCTAGAAAACACTACTCATAGGAAAAACTTGCTAAGTCAACTCTGACAAAAATAGCTTATCAACATTACTTGGAGCATTACGTAAGGGACTCATCATCGTATGCTCTGACAGATTATTTTAGAACTGGCTATACCTAAACATCCAGAAGAACCTTGTTTGACTCACTAGATGGTTTTGTTTTAGCTTAAGCTACCTACTACAAACACAATACGTTCACCTCTTTTTCCACCAGAACTGCCAGCTCTCTCATCCTGTAAGAACGTAAAAGAAACGTTGTTCTAAACTGTGAAATAATAATTTCTCTAATACCATAAGGGTTGAAACGTGATGTACTCCTTCATTAAAACTGCACTCTTTCAATGAAAACATCCCCTGATTAATGACAACAAAAACAACAGCAACTTAAATGAAATGCTGGGGGTGTTTTTTTGTTAATGCATAGTTTTATATTGGTTTTCAGACTAAAAGGCACCTAAGATCAGGCGTTAATAGAACCAGTGTAGTGATACAGCTACAGTGGTGTTCTGCTTATTTGAGAACACAAGCACCTTTACCAGTAGAGATAACATTCAGCACACCTTTTTTACCCTAGTACATGCATTTCCACACTGCAATGCATCATGCACAAATACTACTCAGGAAGCAATGAAGTCATGATCAACATGATTATACCATCAAACGATTACAGGAAAGCTTTAGTTACAACAGAATTGAGGAACAAAATAATCAAAGGTAATGATACGTGAAAGTTAAGTTCATTAAAGGCCACTGACACGCACATGGGCATCATGGTTCCGTAATATTTCTTTCCTTTTATGTGTGTTAGTCTCTCTCATCTGGCAGGTCTTTGAGAACAAAATTTTCACACAAGACCCAGCTACCGGCAGGATGAGCACAACTGTTGCGTGGAAAATGATCACTGCGCAAGATAATCTATACATTCAAAGTAATTACCAGTATTACAGCCACGGCCTAAGTGATAATAACTTTTTTAAGCCGCAAATTCATTAACATCTTGTTCTCAAAATATGAACTTTTTTTTTCCACTCACAGTCTTGATGTGCTCCCAAGCGAAACCAAACCTTTGTACATTTCAAAGCACTTCTCCAAATGCACATCTATTAAAGTGTACACAAAAAAACAGCCTGAGCACGGCACATTAGTTTCTGCCACAACTTTATTTTTTAAAGGAAAGACTGCAATGCCTGCTTAAAAACAAAAGGAAACCAATTTTTGGCTTCCAGGCCCTGTGAGGTCTAACGTGCAACGTGATAACCAGCTGGCCTCGGTCTGAAAGGGTTAAAAACAACAACAAAAACCATTTAAACTACTTGTATTTCTCCAGCTGTAAAACCAAACTATCGCCAGGTCTTCCTGCAGCCAGGGTACTGGATGATTTAGGCTAAAATAAATGTTTATTAAAAAAAACAAATAAAAAAAAATTAAAGAAAAAAAAAAAAGGGCGTTGATTTCTTGGCAGCGGCGAAAAGCAGGAGACACCCCTAGTGTCGACGTAAAATACTACAGGACTCCATACTGTATCTCCAGGTTAATTTTACGGCAGAAAAGGGGAAATTTAAACCCGTCACGACTGAAAAAACAGAGCGGCTCTCTCTCTCTCTCACACACACACACACACACCTGAACACATCGCAGCCTCAAACCCCGAGCACCCATCGCCTGGGAAAGCGCCAGCTTTCCGCCCCAGCCCAGCTACCGGCGCACATTATCCAGTCCATTGGGCTACGTGCATTACAGCTTTCCGGTCCGCACACAACCAGCACGGCGCTACTGCTGCCGCACCGGGGGCGGGGGGAGAACCCCGCGGAGCCGCGAAGCGGCCCCCGCACGGCAGCGCTGCCCGAACGGCCGGAGCTTCGCTTCCAAAAGGCTCCGGAGGGCCCGGTGGTGCCTCCACGGAGCCGAGGCGCAGCCCGGGCGACGCGAATCCCCGGACGGCGGGGAGGGCCGGGTGGGGGTGAGGTGTGAGAGGGTGCCGGCGAAGGGAAGGGCCGAGCCCGACGAGCGCTGCCAAGGCGGTGGAGGGAGGAGGCGGAGAGCCAGCGGGGTTCCGCGGACGGCGGAGGAGAGCGGGGGATGCGCCCGCCGCCGGGGACGGCCGGGAAGGAAGCCCAAAGAGGCGCTCGCCCGCGGGAGGACGTGGACGGCCCGGGGGCGGGAGGAGCCGGGTCAGGGGCAGGGCAGCGCCGAGGCGGAGCGGCGGTGGGGCCGCGGGGGTAGGGGGACTCGGCCCGGTCTGGAATATTCCGGCGGGGCGGGAGCGGCGGAGGTGGGAAGAGCTAGGGAGGGGAAGCGAGGGAGGGTCCTCACCATGGCGGCGGGTGGGCGTCAGGCGTCTCCCCCGCAGATGAATCCGCCGACCCCGGCCTCGGCTGCGCGTCGTCCGGCCTCGCCGCCGCCGTTGCCACTCCCGGTGGGCTGGCGGTGCCGCTCCCGTCACTGCGGCAGAGGCTGCGCTGACCCGCGCACCGAGAGAGAGAGCGAGAGAGCGAGCGAGGGAGGGAGGGAGGGGGCGCGAGCGGCGCTGGCGCGGGGCGGAGGGGGCGGGGCTCTCACATCCGGGCACTCCGCCGCGCCGCGGGGCGGGGCCGGGCCGTGACGTCATCGGCGGGGTGGGGAGGTGGGAGAGCGCAAAATGGCGGGGCGGTGGTCGTGGGCGGAAGGGATTTTTTTTTTTTTTAATTGAGATCATTGAGTCCGAACGTCGAGCCGGCATTGCCGCTGTGACCCTAACCTCGAAACCTCCACAAACTCCTAAACCGCATCGCCCAGCGCCGAATCCAGGCGCCTCTTAAACAGCAGTCCGTTCCCATGTATGACCAACCACCAGACCAGTGAAACTTTTATTTCTAGTATCTAATCCCAGTCTTCCTTGTCTCAGCTTGGGGCTGTTTTCTCAAGTCCTCTCACTGCAGGCAGGGTAGAAGAGGCTAGACTCCGGTTAGTTGGAGAGAGCCATGAGATCCCCCCTGAGCCTCTTCCAGGCTGAACTGCCCCATGTCCCTCAGCCAAGTGTGTGGGGAAAAGGCCCTTTTAGTAGGCCTTTTGTGCTAAATGTTAACCACAAAACACTTTTTTTTTTTTTCTTTCTTATTTAGCTACTAAGCCAGGACTGATTCGGGGTGATGACATGCACTTTTTTTCCCCCCCTTGTATGATTTGACAGATAAATATGTGATAATTTTCAGTGCTGTGACTGTGTGGCCGCAGTAAATGGCTTGAAAAGTCTTGAAAAGGACTCCAAGGATGGGCATTTCCTGACCTGTGCAGCAGACATAAGTACAAAAATGCCTTAATAAACCAAAGGATTATTGCTACTACTGCTGCTGGTACATTTTGTTATCTTTGCTCCTTCGGGCCTCTGCCCAGGGAAAGATTCCCTCAGGAAAACTGCCAGAGCTGCTGGTTGTCCTTGTTCTCCCAAACACCCTCTGCTTCGGCAGATCCTCCTCAGCCATAACCTGTAAATATATTCTTATATACATAATTATTATGTATATATGTGTGTGTGTGTGTGTGTGTATTTATGTATGTATGTATTTTTAGAAGCTGTGCTGCTGGAGCCCTTGCTGCTTGAGCTTCCTCCTGTGACTTCTGAGTTCTGCAAAAGGGGAGGAAAAAAAAAAAAAAAAGAAAATCCATGCAGGCAGAAAGCTCTGTGCAAGGAGGCATTTGGAAGTGCTCCTTTGAGAGGTGGCTGCTCTCCCTATGTTCTGGCTGTTGTTTTCCTAAGGTTTTTAATGTTGTATTGCAAAAAGCTATCCAGGCTTGAAGCTGCTCGGTGAAGAATCAGAGAGTATGCAGTGTTGGAAGGTGCCTCTGGAGATCATCTAGTCCAACCCACATATTTAACAGATTTTTAGAGTATGGTGTTTCAGTACTGTTAACAGTTAATTATGCAAAAATAAAGGATTTGTGCAGTGATGAGATAATCCTTAAAAGTGTATGCATGTAGCTTTGTTGTGTCATGCCAGCTTTGTACCCTGCATAGTCTACAAAATAAAATTACTGACTGCAACTTCAGATGAAAGATGTAGTCTCAGTAACCTCTTTGAGGCAAGATTTAGGGCAATGCAACTGCTTGCATAAGTAAGGCTGACCCTCAGGGAGTGATCTCTATATATTGTAAAGCTTTAATGAGGCCAGATGACACCTTTAAAAACCTCTGTAAAGGGTAAAATAAAATAGTTAATAAAGAGGGTGTGATTCCTTATTTTGCCTTTCTGTCCTCTCTCTGCTACATGAGTTTATTTTGGAGCACCATGATACAGCGCATAACACTGTAACAAATTAGGTGGTGATGTGAAAATAATAATTACGTATTGTTGTGTTAATGCTGCCAAAAGAGAAGACTGGTACCATGTTGATGTTGTTTTTCAGGCGTTTGTTACTTGGCTCACAATAGCTAGACGCTTTGCCAGGGAAATGCAAATTAATTCTGCCCGAGTTCAAGGTGAATGGTGAGCTAATTCACGGGGGAAGACTGGATTAATGCCTTAAAACCAGGTTAATTTTTTTAGGACCACAGCTGAGAGCATCAGCTTTCCAGTCTAAAATGGGTAATGTCCTCTTCCTCCAGCTCCTTCTGGAAGAGGAACTGCCTCATCACTGTTGCTCTATTAATGGGAGTCTGAGCTGATCTAAGATTAGCAAAGGTTACCTTTAGAGTGCCCGGAGAAACCTGGAGTCTTGAAATTAAATGTACAAATCCTAGGAGGAATGGGAATCTCCCACGGGGAAATCTCAGGGGCCTACATAAATGAAAGGTGAGTGGAGTTCAAGAACACATCAAAAGTTGTTCTGTTCTAGAAGACTGAAGCAAAGCAGAACAATAAAGGTGCAGCTCTTAGAAGCTGTTAATGACTGATGAGTGCTCTGTTCCCAAACTCATATGCAGCAAGGAGGAAGCTTCAGCAGGAAAACCAAGAGTGGGTCACGGAAATTGCACAGAAAATCTGGCAGAAGTAACTAAGTGAAGGTGGTGGTGATGAGTGAAACTGAATGGTGGTAATTTGCACCAGAAGAAAATAAAACAAGCACTGAAACATAAGTGTGAGGTTTGAGTTAATAACAAATCAGCAAAACTGGCTGGTAAGAACCCGGGCCTGGCCACAGTGGAAGTTATACAACAGAAAATGGTCTGGTCCAGGGAAGGAATTTTCTGCCTGTTTTTATTAACAGATATGGATGGTTAGGATGTCTCTCCTTTTGAGAGGAAAAAACCCCTAATTGATAGGATGTCTAGGAATAAAATATTCCTAGATTTCACTGAAAGCTAGCATTAAAACTGACTGGCCTCTAGCCAAATAATAATAATTCGAGATCTCCAAGAGAAAAAGAAATTCTGATATAAAACAGTCTTGCTGCTTGCATCTCTGTCACTGCAGCTGTGTCTAGCAGATGTAAATCTGGAGTAAAATCAGCTAAATTAAATTGAAGGAGTCTAGAATTTCTATTGAATAATGTAATGAGATTAAAATAAACAGAAATGAGGAACATAATACTTTATTTGTAACCTTTTTGAGTACCAAGTAGACAGAGCCATGAACTTAGGAAAATACAATTTTAATCTTGCAATGCAGTTATGTCACTGCTAATAGTTCTGAACCTCTAAATGCAGTACAAAGAACTAGTGCACTTTTAATTCCCTTTTCTTTTGTTTGAAAGTGTCCAAGTTGCCTTTCTTTGTTTTTGTTGCATTTAACACTTTGCATTATGTTACCTGTATTTCTGACTAATATTTTTTGCAAATATTGATATATGATTTCTTTTTTTTTTCAGACATCGCTTTATCATTTTCTGCTGTTAGTAAAGCTCATCTGCAGCGTAATTGCAACCAATCCAATTAGGATCATAACATCATGGAATCATTTGGATTGGAAGGGACCTTTAAGGGCCACTTAGTCCAGCCATGGGGCCGCCTATGTCCACCACAAGCAGGGGCATCTCCAAGCAGACCAGATTTTTCAGGGCTTGGTCCAATTTGACCTTGAATATTCCCAGGGATGGAATATTCCCTTCCACCACCCCTCTGGGCCACCTACTCCAGTGTTTTACCACCCTCACTGTAAAAAACATCTGTCTCCATGTAAATGGAAACTGATTAAGCTACAGATAAGTAAATATTTCAGCTCTGTACCTGTTTGGGATCTTCAGTGTTATTAACCATTATGATGTGGCCTGCACAGTACTTGACCTCTGGCCTGGAAAAGAGTTTCCGTGCTGCTGCTTATGTGTCTGGGCTCTAGCTCATTTTGTAGCACGTTTCTTTGAAAGTGCTATTTGTGATGCCTTAATTGTCTCAAAGTTTTGATCCTGAGCATATCCTTCTTTGTCTTGCTATATAAACATTCCTGACTTACAAACCTTGCTGGATGTGATCTGTAAGAAGCATTCCCCTCTCTCTTAACCCAGGGTTAGGGCTGCCACCTAATTAAATAATCTTCTGTCCTGACCTTTAACAGGCTGTAAGCAGCTTTTCCCAGCAAGGCAGGTAAACTCTTGGGACAGTGCAATAAAGCTTGAAAATGCACTATTTTTATGCATGTTTGTGTGTTCGTGTGTAGTAGTGTTTTATGAAAATCAGTAAACTCTTAGTCGTCTGTAATTCTGTAAAAGGAAGAAAGGAAAGCAACCTTTTATGAACTGGCTTTGAGAGAAAGTGCTTTCCGTTACAGTGGGCAAGGGAAACTATACTTTATCAGTATACTGATATATTTATACTTAATACTTTATACTTCCTCAAAAGAGGAAGCCTTTTCAGACAGAAAGGAAAACTGTCCTTTCTCAGCATGTTTGAATTGCCCTGTTAGTGCAGGTCCTGCACTCTTAATATCTGTAAAACCAATGCACCATATTGATTCAGCGTTTCAATTGTAATACAAGAATAATAATCAAATCTAAAGATACAATACTGACTAGAACTGGCAAATGGTTGGAAGGATAATGTGCCTCTCATTGTATCTCTCTTACTCCTACATCTGTCTTTTCAGTTGAAAGAAATCGAAGGGAACCTGTCCTTGTTTTCTCGCATATTTGTGAGAGCATGTCTAAAGTGCCGAGGCTTGGGAGGAAAGGGAGATGACACTTTTCAGATCCAGTAAGGCACAGCTGGTAAAAATGTGATCTAGTGAAAGACCAGAAGAATGCTGTGGGGCACAGAAGCCTTGTGAAGCTGTAGTTAATAGGGTGAGTTTTAGTTACCCATTGGTTTATTTTGTGTCACTGTGGGATGCTGGATTTCAAATTGCTAGAAGAGGTGCAGATGTACAGTTGTCTCTTGCACATGTGCATTTACTGAAACAGTGTTTGTTAATGCTTCTGATCTGTGGATCTTGCTGCCCCAGGAGCTGTGAAACAATGACGTGACTGTAGGATTATTTCCTTTCAGCTCTTGTTTGTCATTAACGGCCCCCAAGGACTTGAAGCCACAAACTGAAAATCATTACAAGAAACTTTTTGGTTTTTTCTTAACTGCATTATGAACAGGGGCTTTCTGATTTCCTAAACTTACTGCCAGTTCTGGCTAGGATGAGCTGGGGATAAAAGTGCTTTCTTTGTCTTCGTTCCTGTGCCTATAATAATCACGTTACCAGATAAGTCTCTGCAAAACAATATGGAAACCATTTGCAAGAAAGATTGAGAGTAGAAGGTTGCATTTTTTCTAGAGACTGCTGTTAGCGTAATACTTTCATGTTGTGATCTTGTTTGCCTAGTAGTTCTTTAAGAACTACTGATGGCATCCAGCTGGAGCTGGGGTTGGTATAATTAGCAGCTTTTTTTCTGAAGACATTTATTCTGGGGAGCTGGTATGGGCTGACTGCTGAAAGACTTTGCAACAAATGGAAGTAAGTGCTGGAGGGTTTTTTTTTTTTCCACTTATGTGGTTTTTTTACAACCTTTGCAAAGATTGTAAACCTTGTTTATTTTGCTTAATTCTCTGGAGATGTATGTGTATCAGTATGACTTGTGAAGTTCCTATCTTCCTGCAGTGACTGATTAAGGCTGTAGAGACTGGTCTGCACATGTTAATGAGCTATTAATGTATGTAACTCCAATATTGTAGAAAAAAATCCCTTGAATTGCTGTTTTATCACTGGTCATGTATTGGGTGACTGGTTCAGGTTTGGGCCAGTGCAAATTCTGAAGGTGATGGCTCAGGCAGTAAAGTAGACCAATGATTTAATGGCAGAACAACAATCTGAACTGAAACTATGCCAAAAGGTCTTTATTTGTTGTCTTGTAGCAGAGAGAAGAGTAAGGACCTGCTTTGTTGCTGATTCTCTAACAGTTTGAGCTGGGGACAAATTTTGAATACCAGTTAATAATCTGACTGTTTCAAAACTAATCAGCCTATGTGTTTTCCTGTGGAGTACCTTTTAGCATATTGTTATGTGCTGTGGGGAGTTAATTAGTGCAAGGTTCTGTGTCTATTAACCTCTTTTTGTTGTCACAGAGGGCAAAAACAATGGCATTAACAAATGCTGTCTGTAGTGTGACGTGTTAAATTGCATCTAGCTTAGTTGTGTATTTATTCTACAGCTTTTACTGCCATGATCTCTGTGCTCATGTAATCCGTTTTCATTTGCAGTGCAGTCAGCAGCATGAAAAATTAAGTAGCGTGTTAGAGCTTCCAAGGAAAACATGATGCAGCATGATCACATATATTAATGTAGATGTTCATAGCCCTGTAGCTGAGGCAATGAGACCACACTAAGGGAGTCTCTTGTGTGTGGAATTCTCTGCTCAGGGCTGCTGTTCCATGCAGAGACTCTTGGGAGTGCAGCTTGATGGCTGCGTGGTTTGTCACTGGGGGAGCATAACCCCGTAGGCCAATAAGATATGTTGGCCACAGGATGGGATTTTTTTTCTTTCCCAGGGAGTTCAGAGAGTGATATTCTTTTCTCGAGGTGCAAAGCACCTGACCTATCAGCCATGCCTGTCTGTTGGTGTTTGGATCAATGCTGCATACATCCTTTTTCTTATCATGGGAGTATTCAGGTATTTTGCACCTGCAGCACGGGACTAGAAAATAACCTCTTCAGTGATGTGTGGAGGTTTCAGTAGAAAGTGAAATTACACTTAAGCTGCTGGGTGGGGATTCTGTGTTTTGTTCACATAAGGCAGGTTCAGGTCCTGAATCCCAAGCATTTAGGCTTCCCGGGTTTTATGCTTGCTCTTTGCACTTGTAACATAGGATACAATTTACGAGGAATGGTAAATAGATTTGGCTTCTTGGCATCCTCTTACTCCTTAGAGGTAGGTAATGGACTGCAGGTAGCAGACTGCAATGTTTTTGCAGTGTGTGTGTGTGTCACTGAAGCTACTGGGAGCTCTTGCTTTGCAGTGAAGTTAAAGAATCAGTTACAGGAATTAAAAATTGGCTGGACTTGCTGTTAATCTCTGTTAATCTGAAGATTTTGAGTGATTTAAGTCTTTGGGCCTTCATCTCGCAGAGGACTGTCTAATTAAAAGGGGTATTTGCCAGGGTGTGCAGCGTGTTACCCTGCTACAGTGTTAAGTCATGGTGCTTCTGCCTCCTACTTATTTGGCGAAGTATTGTCAAGTTGCTGGTGTGGAATTGATTTATAACTTCAGTAGATTTAGTATTAGCGTCTAATGTTATGTATCAGCCTGATCCATCAGGCTGTTTCTGAGCTCTCCCATGAGAAAAAAAAATACAAATTTTCCTTTTCTGAAAGGACCTGCAGTGTTTCCAGAGGAGATTTTAAAAGTCAGAATAAAGATATTTTCTCTTATTTTCCTATCAAAATTCCCTTTGATTCTGTCTTCCTGCAGACGAAATGTATACATAATGACAGTGAGGTTCCTAAGTAAATACCATGAAATTTTGGGTGTCTTAGTCACACAGTGCTACTTTTCTTTCCTCTGTCAATAGGGAAGAATACTGCTCTCTGAAAATTTTATTTTGCAGCCTGCTTTGCACGCTGAAAGCAATTTTGGATTTCACTGTAAAGTACCACTGCTGGAATTTTGCTGAGGCTCAAACTACTTTCCACTGGATGATAATATCCTCAAATGTACTGTTCCTAGTTTATGCAGCATCTATTATACAACAAGAGATACTCCAGGCTGCCCTCAATACGAAATCTAGTTTAAAAAAACCCACTTCTGTAAGCGTTGTCTGTGGCAGGAACAATAAGACCAGTAATGATTCTAATGCTTTTCAGCTGGTGGGGAATGCAACAGAACATTTTGTGACTTTGGATTGTGTGTTTATGCATAAATAACCAAAAATAGGCTTAAGAGAACAGTGTCAGGAAAAAAAAAAATAGTGCAGATTATTAGTTATCAGGGTAGTACTACTGAGATGAGACTGCATTGAAAAAAAATTGTATTATCTTTTAAAGAACTTCAGCTTTGTCTTTTCCCATTCACTTGAAGATGTCATATGACCTCTTCTGCAGATTTAGGCACAGCTGGTGAATTTGCAGTGGAGGCTTAATGCCCAGGAAAGTAAGGTATGCACTTGAACCTCACAACGCCGTGAGACCTTGGTACTGCGTGTAAATCTCAGTATTAAAAACAAAAAATGGAAATTTGTTCAGTGTTGCAAGGAGCATGTTATTAATGCTATGACTTCATGGGTTAAATCTGAAAAAGATTTGCTGAAGTGTATCCGATTGTGCTGGACCCAGTGTTCCCAGGGTGGGTGCAGCCTGTGGATGAGGCCCTGCTGCCGTTCTGACAAACCTTCTCAGCGGAATTGCAGTCAGTGTCTTTTTCCTGTTATAGCTCACACACCTATTTTGGACTAGAAGAAACAGCGCTCCAGCGGCTTTTTGGTCAACGTAATTTGCAGTTCTCTAGCTGATTTGTGCTCGCAGGAGTATTTTGCTGCCTCCCCGGAGCTAAAAGGGTAGGATGTTTATGTCCTTCTTGCAAATAGAAACCATTCTGAGCAACACCATCAAGGCACGGTGAGGCAACATGCTACTTCCTGATTCTGACATCCGTAGCGAAGAATAAACACAGGTTATCAATACTCCCTTGTGCTGCTGGATGTGATCTCTCCAGCTCTAGCAGTACTTAAACCAAGGCCTCAGGAGCAAGCAGCTGAAAGCTTTCCATTCTCTGTCTGCATCCCGTAATTGTACTCTGGGATGGAAGGGACTCATTAATGCCTAAATACCGGGGAATACGTACCCAGCCCTTTGCTGATCAAATCCAGCAGCAGTTAGCACTGGATTTAGCTTAAGGTCAGGGAAGAGAGGAGGGATGCTGTTAGGGTGAAGGAGTAATCTGTAATCCTCTTGGTGGTGAAACCCAATCTGCCTCTCCTGACCAGGTCAGTCTATATGGGCAGCACACCAGATATGCCCACATCTGGGACAGTGAGAGAATTTCTGTGGTGTCTATGAAGGATTCCACTCTTTCTCACACATGTAATTGAAGATCTACATTTTTACTGTTGAACAACCTGCAGCCCTTCTTGTGTGGGCTGTTAGCTTTTTTTTTTTTTTTAAGCACTGCTGTTCTGAGTGCAATAAATAGAGCATATCTTAGATTAATTCTACAGAGAAATAATTTTTAGTATAACCTGGTTTTCAACACTCGAAAGCCTTTGGGTATACCCTAAAGCTGTTGCAAACCCTGGGAGGTAAGAGCCTTTGAGATAGCTGTGTGGAGTAAGCAGTGTTTTAAAAACAAAACAAAAAAAAAATCATCCTCAAATGTGAGCTGTGTTGCACTCAGAGCCTCCCAGTTCTTGCAAATCTGAGTGACCCTGCAAATGGACTTTTTAAAGAGGAAATGCTGCTATGTGATCAAGGTCCCTGAAGGTGCTAAAAAAGAGCTGTGAATAAAGCCAGTAAAGCTTGTGGTATTAATATAAAAAACATCCATCATTGAAGCAGTCAGGACTTCCCTTTTAAGAGTATATCTTGTTTTCAGAGTTCAAATATGTATCTGGTTTGTATAATCCTTAAAGAAGAGCTGGCCTCACAGTGTAAGTCCTTTATTTTATTGGTATTTTAGTAACAGGCAGTACACACTGTACTGCTCAAATGGTTAATTTGTTAGTGATGATGGTTGTTGGTCTCATTCTGAACCATGTGGGTTTCATTCTCACTGAATGCATGTATAGATGTATGTTGTAGAATATGATGAAACCTTCAAGTGCTCAGTTCTTGGCATCACAGTAGCCAGTTTAAGTGTTTGCTCAAGAGCTACATTCATGAGCAGCCAGCTTTGAGGCTTCTCCTGCCTATCTCATGACAGTTTTGGGATATTTATATCTTGAGAGAGTTTGGACTGGGGTAACTCTGTAGATAACTTCCAGTTAAGATATAAAACCAATTTCATAGGAATTCCACTGGAGCAATGAGGCTGAGCTGGAAGCCTGCAGCATCCCTGAGGAGACCAGTGAAAAGCTGTTGCTGTGGGCAGCCCCTCTTGCCCACTCCCTTAGAGCTAAGGTATAGGCTCTGCAGCATCCTTAATTGTCCCCAGAAGGTGTGTGGTCTTGTTCAGGAATCACACCTTGGTCAAATGTGTCTTCAGCTGCAATAAAGTGCTCTGGCCTGCTGCTGTTGTGATGAAGACCGGAGAACAGGTCCAAACATTGCTATTGACACCTTGCACCCTGTAATTTCTCTTCTGGTTTATGGGATCGCTGAGCACTTGAGCATTAAGTTTCTTGTGGAGCTTGAGATGCCAAATCTTGTTGCTGACCACAGTGATTTTTTTGCTGCGACCATGAACAAATCCATTACTTAAGCACCAGTGAAGTCGATAAGTGACAATCCTGATGTCTAAGACAAGTGTTCTAGTGCACATGCTTTTCTGGATATCATTTTGGGAACATCTCCACTAATACTCAGTTTATACCAGTGGGCTGAAATAGAGGATTTTTAACAAGAGATTTGTCACTCATTTTCTATGTGACCTTACCCAGTAGGTATCTCATGTGGACTTTAGGCCTTCTTGGAAATGCAGTAGGTGGAGGATTCAGAAATTCTTATACAAATGCATAGCGCATTCATATGTGCATTGTTATTTACATACTGCAATCCATATTTAACTTACTGAAAAGTACATGGTATTAAAATATGGTAAATTCAACCTTTCTTGACGTGTCCAGCCTAAATGCTTTTTTTTTTTGTAGAGGAAAAATGGAAAGAACAAAAGGATTCTTAATGACTTATAAAAGTTTCAAACTGCAGTGTCATCATCAGTGTTAGATAAACTTTTGCATCTGCATAGAAGAGATAAACAGACCAGCTCACTAATGAAATTTTGGGTATTAAAAGCAAGACAAATTGACAGTGGTTCTAGTGGAGGTATTCAGCTAAACTCTTTACTGTCTTTACTGTTCCATGTCTAAATCAAAACAGGACCCTTAAGACTGTCCACCATAAAAGTTGGAAACAACTCAAAACATTAAAGGTATTGATAAAAAAAAACCAAAACAAACAAACAAATCCACACAAACTTTTAAATTACTTTGCTGCATAATAGTCAATTTATCTGGCTCTCAGCACAAGCAATAGCTCTACTGTCTGTGTTTATGGATGTCTGGTTCCTTGCTATGGATTATCTTATAAATGAGTATTTTGTGAATTAATAGTAACTCATGCTTTTATTGGTAAAAGGACATTTATTTTGGCTTAATTATCTATCTACTGCCTTTTGCAATAACACTGTTTCCTGCAGCTAAACACTCAATTGAAACAAAGATGGCTTATATAAATGTGTAACTATTTATGGCTTAAAACTCACTTGATAGAAGATGCTAAAGCTGTAAACCTTGGTGTTTGAGAAGGTATTTTAAAATTTGGGTGGTTTCTGAGGAGATAATCAGATTCTAAGCCGAGTTTCTTCCCTCAAATACCTGCATTGTCTTCAGCAATAAATTTGCATGCAAACTGGAGGAAGGCATTTGGCCTATTCTTAGAGCAAGTCAAAATTACCTTCTGCCTCTTCATCGTCAGCTGTACATCTTCCCTTTATATTTTGTGTGTCAACAAGTGCAAGGCACTGCAGCAGCTCTTTCCCTTGGAGGAACTCACAGCCTATATGTAAAGGACAACTGAATGTTATTCTATGAGTTTATTAGGGTTGGGAACTCACAATTCCTTGCCTGTAGGTTGTAGTGTGTGGGTAGATAGCAGGTGTGTGCCTTGGCTCCTGCCATGCTGCAGGAAAAGAGAAGATACCATTGGTTTTGCCCTTCTTTCTGGAAGTTTCCCACATATCATCTGCTTGTATGAACCTGCACGTGTCTGCTTCCTAACTCAGTTCTTAAAATATGCTCCCTCTTAGCTTAAACACTTCACGTAGCTGAAGTTTTTCTGAAGTCAATTTATCGAGCAGCTGGGCTGGGGAGACAATACGCATGTAGTTACGTCGGCAGACTGAAAAATGCATGAAAATTTCGGTGAAAGAAAAGAGCTGTATCAGGTGACTGGGACTTAGAAGCCTCTTCAGTTGCCCCACTGTCACCAAAGCACCATCCAACACCACCAGCCAAAACACCATAACCACCAGTTGGTGCCCACTGTGTGGATCAAGGTTGGTTTCATTATCGCACGTGAGAGCAGCGCTGGCTCTGGGTCGGGCTGAGAGAGGAGTGTAGCGTGGAGTGGGTAGGCAAGAGCTGGCAACAGATGGTGTCATAGTGGGAAGAAAGGGACAGCTCATCAGCTGGCACTGTTTCTGCTGCGTTTTGTCGATTAATTGTTTTTCTTCGGGGAAGAGCTCACCGTTTGGTTAAGTTTTGTCGTTGGTTTTCATAATTATTGATCCTAGGAAATCATCTTGTCAACTCTCAACTTAGTATTCCTTTAAGGCTGTTTTATATTCTAATATCATTACTGCTCATATTTTAGGGCTGTATTTTCTTAATTAAAAAAAAAGTTACATGTAAATATTGTGGCAAAGGGTTCCCCAAAACCCTGAGCAGAATATTCATCTTCGTGGCAGATGGTCCTACAGTAATTGCTGATTCATAGCCTTTTGAAAAAGGAAGTAAGCTGCTCAGGAGTTTATGGACTAAGCATTTTGGCTAAATTAACTTGTTTATATCAGCATATTGCTTTTGAAGTAAGCTTAGAGCTAGAAAATACTGCTTTTATTTTCCAAGTAGGATTGACTTAATTTAGTGATTGCATGGAAGAAAAGGACTCATATATTAGTTTTTCATTTGGAAGTATTTTTTAGGTTTTGTTAAGCAAGAAGATAGTTTATTAATCATTCCTGTTTTTATTAAGCAAAACCCTAAAATGTTTAAAACCAGGAATTAGCTTATTTTGTAGGGCATTTACAGTGTAGTTTTCAGAAGAGAAATGGGTTTCTCATTGACTAATTTTTCTTTCTTTTTATTTCTTGTTATAGATTTAAATTATCGTTATGTGGATGAATAGTGGTGATTCTTAAGCTTTAAAATTTAAATTTGTTTTTACGTCTATCTAATTTTAAAAATATGAGTAGCTGCCTGTGAGAAGGACGACTGCTTTCTTGAACGGATAATTTGACTAATTATATATAAACATTTATTCCATGCTTATCACCATAGTAACTGGGGCCTCAAGTCAGTGTGCTTTGATGAGCAGGGTTGCAAATGCTGGAGTGAGCCAAGGCCTGAACTTCTGTATGAAAACACAGTTTTAACATTTGGCTGAGGCCCAGCTGATCCCTGCTGCACCTTTTTGACCTCGTGCCATCATTTGTATTCCCAGGGCTGCAAGCAGGGCAGAAACCTGGGAGTTCATGTGTCTGAAAAATTAACCTCCCTGAAAATCAGTGTGCACCAAGCCATCCTTCTGATCTGCTCAGGCATGTGGTTGAATGGCCACGAGCGAGGCGCAGGGGAGAGGCAGGAACGTGTGATTGTGGGAAGCCTGGAGAGACAGCTACAAGTTAAATGGATTACAAAGCTGCCCTGGAAGCCACTTGTTTAGGGCCTGACTGTGCTGTAGCTGAAATTGTTGAAAAATTGTTGAGTTGGGATTTAAGCCAGTTTAAGTGAGGAAATTATCTTTTGAAGTGCCTTTTGCAACTTTGGAAGTATATCCCTGAGCCAAGTATCTACTTGGTGCTGTTTTGAGAATGGAAGATGCTATCAGGATTGACTTTTGATGTCTCTTCCCATATGCTGGCCTCTGACAACTGGCCACAGAATTTTATCAGAATGTTCACTTCAGAGATTCTGTTACAATTGACTTAATTGCATCTCTTTATTTTCATCTTCTTTTTATCTGTACCTAGACAATTGCTGTCAGAGAAACCTCATCTTTTCACTTCAGCTTTCATTTTACTTCAGCAGCAAGGGCAGTACTAGCTGTTCCTGTAGCCTGTTTGTAAGTAAATCTCAGATGCATTCATGTTTCAGATGCTCCCTCTATCTTATAAAACACGGCAATAGTATGTGTTTTATAACTACAAAGCTTGAGAAACTCAGGCTTGAAAACTCAGAAAGACTTTAAAACATTTATCCTAAAAACTTGATGAAGGCTTTTAAATTTTATCTGCTATACCAACCAGGCCATCATTTTGATCCTTTAAAATTACTCAGCCATTTTATTTTCCAGTGCTCTTTAGATCATCGCTTCACCATCCAAGGTCCTGATCCCATGGAGGCTTGCACACTCGTTTAACAATGCACGTTTCAAACAATACTGCTGATTTATTACTCTTCATTTACTGTTACCTGATGTGAAGACAGTCAGGCACTGGGGCATCGGCGTGAATTCCGCAGTATTTGCAAACAGAGGAATGATTTGCAGGTGTAGCCCAGCGCAGCAGTTAATCACGCTTGCAAACTGCAGTGTGAAGTGTGATATTGTATAGCCATTTATAGCCTGAGTTTTTAAGAGCTGTGACTCTGCTTTTGGTTTGGCTAACTTCCACGGCTGTTGTAGATTACATTTGCAATCAAGCTGTTGCCAGACTTCCACTCGGTGTTAAGGTCATGTTTACTGCTGCGCAGCTGCATAGTGAAGAGCTGCAGTAAAAGCAAAATAAACCCAAGGCGATTTGAGGAGCGGCTCTCTGTGGGGTTTGGAGAGCAAGTGGATGTTGGGCAAAAGCTCAAATTGCCTGTATTTGACTGTAGACCAAAGCAGAATGGTTTTGGCAGCATTTAGATTTTACTGTTTCATTACAGCTGATGTGTTCTTGACTGCAGCTCTAATAAAAACAACTTGTGCATGTTCTGAGTACTCTTTAAAAAGAACATAGATGTAAGAGAACTGGAGTCTGCAGCTCTCCATATGTGGTATTGGAATGGTGCTAGGTTTTCCTCTATTAGCCAGAGCGAGGAGCCTCCTAAAAACCCCATGCACACTAAATTTCTGGCACCGCTCATGAAAAGAATGCTGCTGGAACAATTGAGGACTCCCTTTTCCAGAGAATGGCTACGAAAGCCAAATGTGGTCCCCCTCTCAGATGAGGGTTAAAGTACACTACACATGAGCTGCAGTGGAGCTTTCATTATGACTTAACTGTTCTGGATAAGACAGCCACACTCATATCCCCTTTTTTGTTTTAAAATCTCCTGGACGGATGCATTTTTGTTGGTGTGAATGTCAGTAACTCTTTGAGCTTAAAAAATCCAAAAACCATGGCTGGGGAAGGACTATTACTGCCACTGACATTTTGACAAGCCTTTTTTAGCTAGCTTTAAGTAATGAGGTGTATGCAGTAATGATCAGCTGTGTTTGACTAGCAAAATTCTCCAAAATACTAAGTTTTCTGTGTGAAAACAGACCAGAGGAGAAGGATTTTTGTATTCTCCTTGCATGAGGAAAGAGATAGGTTTATATCTTTTGTTAAACACCAAAAATCCATAGAGGACAAGCACCTTATTGTCCTACTTGTATAAAAAATTGAGCTGGAATTCTCAACTTTTTAAAGACCAGTCAATCAAATATAGAATATTAGCATGCAGGAAACCAAATTTCTTTATTTCTGGTACTCTAAACTTTTTTTTTCCCTTTTCTGAAAAGTTGATTTTGTAACTGGTATTTGGGGTATGATGATACTAGCTTTGTGAGGTATTGCAAATACAGGTGCAAAGGTTCACAGAACTGTATTAGAATTGGAGATGTAATTGGGTTTTGGACTCAGCACGGGTTCTGTGCTCTCAAATCTCAGTGAACTTGGGTGGGGTCTGTAACTTTTTTCTCATAGCTGGAGTCAGTTCTTTTTTTCTACTGTCTGTTTTTGCTGATCTGTTTTTGTTTTACTATTATTTCCCGTTATAGACATGATTAAAACTAATTTGCAGTAATTCTCATCGTGGTGGCTTTACCCTGGCTGAACACACCAAAGCTCTATTACAACTCTCCTCAGCTGGACAGGGGAGAAAAAAAATATAACCAAAGGCTCGTGGGTTGAGATAAGGGCAGAAAGAGATCACGCACCAGTTGCTGCCCCAAGGAAAAAATTCAGCTTGGGGAAATGAATTTGATTTATTAGCAATTAAGTCAGAGTAGGATGATGAGAAATAAAAAAAAATTCTTAAAACACCTTCCCACACACATTCCCTTTTCCCAGGCTTAACTTTACTCACAAATTCCCAAGATGCAGGCATTTCTGCAGGCACTTTTGCAGTCTCCTGCTCCTATTTGTTGTACTCAAATTATTGAAAGTGAGACCACTTTTGTCTCCATTGCTATTTCACAGGCAGAAATTGCTCAGAAATGGCAGCGCAACACATAGGCTGTTTCAAGTCTCTTTTAACAGACAGGCCAAATACCTTAAATAAAGCTATTTTGGATGGTAAAACTTTTAAAATTACTTAATGACTTTGGTAATGCTGAGTGGGATAAAAGATCTGGGACCCATTAATGTTGAGGTCTAAGCAGATACGTAGTTTAGGAAGGATTGTACCATACAGTTTATTTTCACTGATTTGGAATAAGAAAGGGTTGAGGCCAATAAAACATAGAGAGCCAAATGATTAGTTTAACCCTTCATCTTGTTAGAAAGTAATACTTTGAATGAAAAACTTCACACTTGATGTTTATCACTTATGTCTATGAGCTGTAGTAATTTTGCAGGTTTATATAATGTTACTTAGTTATATACAGTCTTACTTAGGAAATACTTCTTACAGAGCTCTTTAAATTATAACAGGTTTTTGCAGAAAAAAAGAACTTCTGTCACAAAATTTCTGCCTTCTAGATCAAACAAATAAAGCATCCCAAAAGTCCAGTTAACTCTTTGTGTGTATATATTTCATTTTCACTAGATATGCTTGAAAATGTAGGAGGTTTTTGGTTAAGGTTTTAGTTGGCATGTGTTTTTCCAGTCTTTATTTGAAAAGTAATTTTTGAAGGATGTTTAGTATTAGGCAATGCTTTTAATAACAAGAGATGATTTTCCTTCTTTTTCAGAATGCTCCAAATCTTTTTCTGTTTCTTACAGCTTCTAATGTTCTTTTTATCAAGTCAAGTAAAGCAGAGAGATGCTTAGCAACTCTGAAATTCAAACTACATATCTGTGTATCTAGCTTTGGTTAAAACATTGTGGACCAGTTTATAATATTGGAACTGAAGTGAAACCAAGTAATTCTTGTTTCCCAGATGAGTTCTAATTAGCTACGAAGGACAGCTACTCTGTCCTTTGCCTTTTTATCTTAAAGTTGACTCCAGCATTTTGTGTTTCTCAGTTGCAGTTTCAAGTTGTAAGACAGTGATTTTTTTCAGAACCATTAAAAATTCCATAATTTCTTTCCAAATGCAGAAAAAAAAAAAAAAAGAGAGAGAGAGAAAAATAAATCAAAACCCCTACTTAAAGAAATGGAACAGAAGTCAGAATAAATGTGATTATTGACAGTCCTAATGGGAAACTTGATGTCAAGTTCACTTTAAGTCTTTGCACTCCCAGTAAGTCAAATGAGTTCTGGCACTCAGTGTCCCTCAGGAAAGATTTTTACTGGACCTAAGGAGGTTTTGGCCACCTTTCAAAATGTATCACTTGAGGGTGCTTTTTAATCTGCTTTCTATATCCGAGTTTTATCTGTATTCACACTGAACTTTGAAAAGACTCTTCAGACATTTCATTGTATGAAACATCAGCAACAGATGTAATTATGATGAAAAATAAGGGAGAACTAAGGTGGCTTTACACAGCTGTCCCTTTTCCCTCTGGGACTTATTAATGTTAAACAAACAAGATTCTGGTTGCCTTGCAGTCTTTTTTCAAACAATACTATCTGGCCTGTATTGTTTTTTTGTTTTTGTGGGGGTTTTTGTTTGTTTGGGGTTTTTTTGTTTTGTTTTGTTTTTTTTTTTAGATTTACATTTACCATATAGGATGATAATTTTGCAGGGTTAATTACTTGTGAATAGGAGCAGTTTTGTTCTGAAAAATTGCCCCGAGCACAGAGTGTGATTTGATGTGGTCTGTAGATTGCAGATATTTTAGATATGGCTTTGATTAATGAAAAACTTAACACCAACCACAAAGTTATCAATCAGAGCTGGCTTTTCTGACTTGACATTTAGCTTTCTTTGGAGCTGCCCATGGCTTGCAGCTGAATCTGTTTTTACTAGGTATTGATTATGTGTAAGCCAAAGCACAGCCTGTATGATTATACCAAAGTTGGTTCTGAAATAGTAGCAAAGATTTGAAGATGAGGAAGATTTGTAATTTTTTTTTTTTTTTTTTCACTTACAGCTTTAATAGGAAGAGGGGGTTCTGAGCAGCATGGAAGACCCTTAGGGTGGACGTTGTATTTTGTCTAATCCTTTCTACTTCGTTTTACTCCACAGGGCTTTGATCTGGGATTAGATCTGTGTGCATAGATCTGTATATATATATATAACAATTTCTTATTTGTGGCAGAACAGTTTCTTGAAGTTCCTGTAAACCTGGAAATAGGGTGAGTAGGGTGTCTCTAGTTCTCTGAGTGTGCAAACCCATAATACACTCTTCAACACAGAAAATTATGCCCAGGCTTATTACCTATCACATGCACAAAATGTTTTCCCTGCTATTTGGAAGTTCCTGCTACAACTGGCCTCAAGGACTCCCTGGCCCCTTTGTGCACATATGTTATTTCCACTGTCAATGATAGCAGTTAGCTTTGCACAGCAGGAGGAGGACTAACCCATTGGACTAAACTTAGACAGCAGGGAATATGAAATTCTCTCTTCTCTAAAACTGGAGAGTTTAAGCATCACTCTTACCTCTGTGTTTTGTGATTTTTTAATTTTTTTTTTTTTTTTTCTTCTTCTAAGGATACCATTGTGGAAGTAGCAGCTGGGAAATGTGATGATAGCACAGTGGAAATTGCAGCTCAGAGTTGTAGGTCAAGTGTGGCACAGAATCTTGAATGGTGGAAGTGAGCTGTTCTTCTGGAAAAAAGCAGCCATTAAGGCTGATCCTGATAAAGCTTGACTGTCACTTACTGGCTTTATAAATAGTTGACCAAAAAGAGGATTCCTTCTTTTTTGTGTTATGTAAGATATATTCTCAAGTATTCAAATATTATTTTCTAGGTTTTAGGCCAGATGTTAAGCTCTCCATATTATTGTGATTTATTCTTCCTCTTCTACTGCTATCTGGATAGGTGATAGCTTCAGCCACATAAATGAAATTTATATCCATCAGCTATATCTGGACAGAAATGGTGTTGGACTTGATGTGCTCAGTTTTTTCCAGTGTATGAGTAATTGCATTAGAGGATAGTAATAATGGGACATAACCGAGGGTGCAAGAATGGTTTGGCTTATAAATGCTTCATCTTTCATTTTGTGAGTTTTTTGGGTTTTTCCCCCCCATTTTTGAATCTTCTTTGGTAATCCTGTGTGGAAGCTGTCAGGCGTTGGGCACTCCAGCATGTTTAGAGCGCCTACACATTTCTAAATTGAGAACTGCGAGAAAGTCTCATCTTAGCAAGAGAAAAGCTCCCTCCTGTGGAAGAGAGGAACCTCTGCTGTGACAAGGAGCAACCATAAGGGCATCACACCGTGATTTTAATTTAGCAAGAAAGAGGGTTACAAGGGCTGCTTGACTTGGCTAATACTGGAATGCAAAGCCTTGCTCCCTGTTACCTTTTGTTTCTCAAAGTAAATTTTTCGTATTTTGTATGACTTATTTCTAAAAGTTCTCAGTTAGAACTGTTTGGTGTGTGTAAGTAAAACTGGATCGTTTAAATAACATAATGTGGGCGCAGTGGACACTATAGTGTTAGAGGCACCTAAAGCAGCTGATGTTTTTACAGATTTTGCTTTCTGTAGCTCTTTGCTGAAAAGCCTTAGTATTTGGGACATTTCTGTGAATTTGAGTTTGTAGAGCTTACGTTTAAAAAAATCTTTTTATTTTTCTTTCTTTAAGTTTGATAATCTGTATATCTTGAAGATCTGTACTAAAATGATTATGAATCTTGCTGTGATTAGTGGCCCTTGATAGAAGGCTCTGCTGAGCTCAGAGCCCTTTGTGACTTGGAAAATAAAGCTGCATAGAAAGCATAAAGACAAAATTGTGATGGAGGGGCTGGAATTAGAACTTGATGTCAAATTCCTACTAGAAACAGTATTTTTACCTTTGAGCTGCATATGATTCATGCTTGTGATCTGAAGGTGGAAGGCTCTAGCTCAGTAGCACATTGACAAAACCCTCAGGCATTTACTTCCATAAATGCCAATGTTATTCCCCTGAGAATGAAGCACTTTTGGGGAGGGGGGAGATGGATCTCTAGTGTTACAGTGGAGTTTTAATTTTACCAATTCCAATTCATTTACCAGCTAAAGAGGACTGAGACAGCATCGAGCGCTCTGACCCACTGGAAAAAAAAAAAAAAAAAACTGTGTTGAGACTGGATATTGGGATCCTGTCCATTGGCCAAATGGTAAATTGTCATCTTGTTCAGAGATTGCTGGGTTACAAAAGCATGACATTGGCAGTGGTGAAGTGAGACTTGGCCCTGTCTTTAGAAATGTTACGGTGCACCTACTTATTTTGATAGAGTTTGGAGTCTTCTTTGAAGCAGGGAGTGGTTGCTCTGTTAAAGTAGTATTATCCCTATTAATGAGCACTGTGAAAGGTCTTGTACAACCTTAACCAATTCTACCATTCTGTATTTCCTGTTAGTAGCTCCATCTGCTGATTGGCTGGAGTATTTGTGATTGCTGCTTTTTTTCCCTGCGGCAATTTCTGTCTGGTTTCTTAAGAAATTGAAGGTTGTGTCGAGCACAAGCTCTTCTTGCATCGAGCACACTTTGATTTGCTTTTCTCCTTCCTCTTCCCCCCTCCACCCCCAATATTAAAAGTTTTTTATGAAAAAGTAATGGGCTGAAGGCCCCTACTGAGTTGCTTTAGTTTTATGAAATTACAAATCTGAACACAGTTCACCGGATAAAATTAGTGTCCGTAATGATAGAGGGTCTGGCTGCATCATGAGTTGAACTGTAATGTTGTAACACCAGGGAATCCAGGAAATTAGTCTCTGTAAGTCCCCTGGTTCATCATGATGCACTAAGAGAAGGAAAGTAAAATAAAAGTTTTACTGTTTTCAGTATTCACTTGGCAGTGATTTCTGTAAAGCGCCTGTGACCTGGAAGAAATGGCTTTAAATCTCTGAATCCTCACCAGTTAATTTTCTTTTACTGGAGCAGTGGGAATTGAAATAATGATAAAAATACAGAGGAGAGAACATACTGGAGATGGACATTTACTCTTGACTGAAATGACTAATAATTTGCACCTGCTCACTTTAAATGAAGTCTTGTTTGAAAACGTGTAGACTATGGTTGAAACAATTTCAGAGATATGTTCTGGTGTTTTTGAAGTAATTTAAAGCACTGGTTTGTATCACCTATTGCAGATTGCCCTGAATTCTTGTCGTTTTTCCAGGAATTCTGCATTAAACTCAGAGCTGGTCTGAGATTTGACAGCCTACTTTTTTTTTTTTTCACTGCATCCCAAAGACCACTTTCTCATTTAATTTTTCTTTTCTATGAGATTTTAATAAAAGCCCAGGAGGTAAGAAGGAAATGGACTAAAATTGATTCCACCCTTTTTCCTCTTCAGTTGAAATTCTTTGCTGTGTAGTATAAAACTAGCTTGAATGTTGTTCAGCAACATGCTTGGCTTGGCTGAGCTGTGCCAACTTCTACTTGGAGCATTTCCTCTAATGTCTTGAGGAGTGCTGCTCCACAGGGTGTTAATGTACTCAATCATGTACTCAATGATGTACTCAAACTGTGCCCCCTGTCTTGGATGTATCAGGGCTTCCTTGCTCATTCCATACTATGGAATATGTTGCTGCTTCTCCCACCCTCTTGGATTTTTACATTAAAAGTTGCTGAATTACTTCTGTGCCTTATATTTTGTAAACAGCCACTTAACTCCAGAGCCTTCAAGGAAAATGAGTAATGGATTGAACAGCAAATGCTGAGAGAAGAGAAAGAGCTTTTCTGTCCCTCCATTATGGATGAAAGATGAGAGAGGGGGTGTAGATAAGCAGTGACAGGATGTGAAACCTGAGAAGTTTGAGATTAATATGAAATCTGTGCAAAGTTATTGACACTGAGCTTAGTGAGCAAGAAGCTTAAAGCTCTTTACCAATTGAAACCCCAGGGAGCTCAGTAGGAGATTTTTGAGTCTTTCTAGCAGAACTGAGAAGAAGTATTAAAGGTGACTGAGACACCAAAAGAGATTTTTTGGGAGTTCTCTGCTATTGTTATACTTCCATATGGACACTCCTAGTGGCTGTTTCCCCCAGTGCCTGTGGGTCAAAAGCACACTCTGAGATCCTTCTGTCTCCTTCTACCATGACTCCAAACCCATGCCCCTCCAATATTTTCCCTTTAGATATCTGGACAGAAGCTGGTGACTCAGATTAAGGTGTGGTTCCTCATGGATTTGTAGAATGGAGTGTAAGGACAGGATTGTGTACATAGCTGTCCTAGTCATGGTTCCCTGAGAATAAAGGCAATAGGCAGACTGCAAGGTGGCAAAAAATCTCCCTTTCTTGTGCTGTTTGGATCATCTCTCAATTCTGGAGCTAAGTATATGGCAGCATTCCTTCTTTGCTTGCTTATTTGTGTTTGAGGGCTGCTGTTGGCATTGCAGGGCTGAAGCAGAAAGAAGTCAAAATTGATAGCTGCTTTTATTAAAAAAAAAAAAAAGGCAAGAAAATTTTCAGCTCTGTGAGTTCATTGTGCAACTGATTCTGTACCTGTTTCCAGGTGCATAATGTTAGTTCTTGCTCCCTGGAGAAAGAGAAATATATTATCTAAGACATATTTTCCTGTAGAGGAAATCTTTTCACTGTATTTATAACAACCTCCCTGGAAGTGTTTCCTCCACTTCTTTAAGTTATACTTAGTCTGTATTAAAATGATTAGGTCTAAATTCTTACAGTTCTGTTTTAAGGCAAGGGCAGTTCATTCACACTTCAGCATATCAGGGCAAGTTTGTCTCTCATGTTTATTCCATAGGTTTTGGTGGAACTTTGTACCAGGGGTGCATTTGGGACTTTCGTTTTTTTAACCAACTACCTCCTTTGATATTAAAGGTAGCAAAGTTCAGTGTAAACACTGTGATTTTAAGATTGAGGTGACCAGCACATTTATATCTGGCTATTACCTTGTCTTGATGCACAAAATGTTGCCAGACTTGAACAGAGTAGAAGTATGATACTTTGTTTGTTTTAATGCTTTTTAAATGCTTTTTAAAGGGTAGTTATGTAGTTTCCATACAGAACAGGGGTGACTGCAGTTGTATTTTCATACCCTGGTGTTTCCTGCATTTGCTCAGCTTACCTGTAGCATAGTGTTTAGCCAGAGATGTCTCAGAAGACAGAAGTGAAAATTATCCAGTTAATTTTAAGAGTGTCACCCATCCCAGTCAGAAAAGAGGGTAGGTTGTGATATTGCTCTACTGCCACTTGTTTGCAGACCCTCTGGGGTTCCTGTTAAACTCATGGAGACTCAGCTCAGACTTCTGAGAACATTTGGTCCCTGTAGCGCATACATTGTAGTTTCACGTGGTTATTACTGGCAGTGTTGTCACAGTCAGCAACAGCAGGCTCCCAAGCTTGTCTTTGCTGTGCTGAGAAGGAGCAGAAGGCCCAGTTAACCACCAGCACAGTCATGTAGTTCTTGCCTTCATCATTGATCCACTTTTGGTTTATTACTTCTTCTCCCAGGACTGTTCAAAGGCTGCAGATCCCAGATGGGATACCAGGCTGTTCCTCACTATTGCGATAAAGCAAGTTAGGAGTGCCTGTTCTCTGGGGGAGGGAAGCAAAGGTGTTACAGAGAGCATGCAAAGCACTTGTGCATGGATAGCAGCATCAAGACTCAAGTTTGTCTGAGTGAGGGCAAACAGAATATCAGAGCATTACACTTGGTCAATGCAGACGTGCTGCTGTGAATTATTTTCTTATATTTAATATTTTTTAGCATAAAAGTTGATGGAGAGGCTGCCTGTCATTGCCTTTAAGCTGTGTCTCCAATGCAGATCCATTTGTGTCTACGTGCTCATAGTGCAATTCACTGTGGGTCAAAAGATTACAAACTCCAATGACTGCAGTGGGAGAACTCACAAAACTTTATGGTAGAGACAGGGAAGTGATGCTGAGAGAACTGGTTTGTCTCTTCCTAGCTTGATGCCACCTTGTCTTCCCAAGGCTGAAAGCCAAGGCTAGTAGGCATTTGAAGCTTTAAATCCTGGTATCAGGGAGGGGGGGAAAAGGAAGCAGTCCAAGGAATGCTGGTGAAAGCTGCCAAGCATGCAGCAGGGAAGGCCTGGGGGCAGGAGTGTGTGTCTCCTGGCCGAAGGTCTGGATGAGCTACGCTAAAGGGGACTTTGCAAGTCATCACTTGTGAGCTTTGCAGAGTTAAGGGAAAACATGGATGTTGTAAGACTCATTCTGCTGCTGCTTTGTGCTTCAGGATTGATGTAGCTGTTAAGGCGATGCTCACTGCTTTGAATTTTGAAAGTCATAGCATTTGTTTCAGATCTCAGAAAGAGGAGAACACTTACAACATATTTAATCAAAGCTTTGCATGAGGCTTTAGAAGAATGGAGCACACCGCACATACATCAAAATTTTACATAGTAAGTGAAGGCAGTGCTCTTAACCGAGTGAAAAAGGACCTCTGCTGGTGTGCAAAAGCCTTGTATTACAAAACTTACACCGTTATTGTGTAGAAGTTCTGTTCACATCTTTTATACAAAGGATTTTATAAATGAGGTCTTTTGAGTCTTTGCTAGTCTGGAATCAGTGAGGGTCGTTGCATTTGCAAACCTATGGAGAGCTTCAGCTGAAGCCAGTCAAACCTCTTTACCATATGAAAGCAGAGCATGGAGACTTGAGGTGTATTATTTCTGTTTCACATACAGTCAGATGGTAGGAGATACCAAAGCCTGTAGTAGCTGCACTAAACACAAAGCGTTGTGCAAAATCTAATGATCAAATACAAGCCCTATGCAGGATCACAACTGTAATAATCATGGCTAATAACTTTCTTTTGAATCCTGTTACTCAGCAGTATCAAAGAGCTATCTGCTACCTCTAAATACAGATGTGACACAGAGATTTGGAATGTTTCATTTTTCTTATGAAAATGACAGCTGGACACTTCATGACAAAAAATCTTGAAGTCTCTCATTTATAAAACCTCCAGCTATGAGTGCTTTGTGATTTGGATTGAACCGCTGTCAGCATTTTTTGACATATATATTTAATTGTAGTGTATTGTGTCCTGAACTATGGAGTTCTGTATAAAAATGGAAATACTCTTTAGAAAAAGCTGTGTAAAGAACAAACTTGTCTGGAGATTTAAATGCTGCTGATTGAATAATGCATCAAACTGTCACAGCAACAGTTTCGTAGTGACTCAAATTCTATGAATATTCAACAGAGTTTTCCTGGATGAAAGGAATTCAAAACATTGATTTCCAGGGAACTGCTGAAGCCTTGGGTCTCCTTTACTCTAGGAGCAAATGTTTACTTTGTTAGCAATGCACTTGATGAGCAAGGGGAGGTTGATGGGACTATTTTGCTTTACATGTGTGGAGTATCAGAGCTGGTGGTAGGGATACTCGACCAACATCGCGTGAATTATCTTTTATTTAAGAATAATGCAAATTGCATTTCCATATGCTTAAACCTCACCCGGGGGAGAAGGATGTAAGAGCTGATAAACGCCATTTACACCCTCCCCAGAGAAGTAATTAACCAATTCTCATCCTTCTCTATCCCTGCTGCTGCCTATGAAAGGGGTGCTGCAATCCTGGGCAGCAATGTTCAGTCTTAGGATATGGGGCATGTACAACACCGTTGCTCTTGGTGTTCTCTCCTTCCTTTTCAAAGCAACTTGTTGCATCTGCAGCCTTTTTCTTGAGCATTCTCTGAACTGAATTGCTACAGCACCTGCTAGGTTGTAAGAGAAGAGATGCCCTAATTTGGCATTAATGTGGGCATGAGAATTTGCTTTAGGAAGGGTGTACTTCCAGCTGGCTGAGAATAACATCCCTCCTGTGCTGGGATCAGCTGGATTTATTCCTTGCAGCATTTCCTACATGCTGGAGAGCTAGGACACTGTGGGTCTTACTTGTTTTTTACTAGGGCTGAAGTTTGTGAATTTGTGTCACAGGTATTTCTTGCCAGTGTACATATGTGTTCATATGTACAAACAAAATAAACCAAAGTATGCAAATAATTGCAGAATAAAATATTTTTTTCTAGCAATGTAGAGCCAGAACTGATTCACAGATGGAAGTCTAGAATCATTAAAGCATGTTATCTGGAAACTGCTGCTAAAATGCTGGCAATAGCACTTCTGTCTGAAGTGCAGATTTGAATGTGGTCAATTTTCTTCATTTGAAGAATACTTTCTAGGAAAAGTCTAGGAAAGAAGATTATTTCTAGATTTTCATTCAGTAAAATTTGCCCACATAATGTTGTCTTAGAGTGGAGATGCAGCTGGCTAGCTCACCATTCCAGTGGTGCACTACATCGGTGCCGCTGTCAGTTCTTTTGCCTGTAGAAATCTGCAACAGGTAAAGCCTTTTGATTAATAATTCAGAGGCAGAAAATATTTCTTTGCCAATTCAATTCTGTCCTGAATCTTTACTTTTCACACTATAATTACCGGAAGTAACTGCACATTAATAAGCTCTACTGAGTGTTACCACATTAACCACCTACATTTGAGCACACTGGATCTGTGTTTCCTGGAAACACTGGCTTTGGGTGAAGGACATAAGGTACTTTGGACTGCATTCTGAGAAAGCACTGGCTACATAGCCTCTTCTGTATGATTCTCTAAAACCACTGCCTTTTTTTTTTTTTTTAATACCGTGTTTTCAGCTCATTTAGATGGCCATAGTAGAGAAGAAATTGTTTAGGTCCTTTATTACGAAGATCAAAAGTCATGTTTACCATTTACATACACAATTTACAAATTATTCACAAAGGAAATAACAGATATGCAGGAACTGACAGCTCACTTCAACCCAAGCTGAGGAGGGGACAAGTGTCATTGTTTCCTTGCTTCCCTGTCTTTACTGGAATAAAAGATATGTCTGCTTTGTTTTGTCTGTTTCTGTTAAACACTGGTCTAGTGTTTATGAAGCACCTTTAGTTATAACTATGCAAATGCTTACATGCTTATCTTTATTTGAAAGAGTGCAGTGCATGTATAAACGTGCACTGGGATCTGTGCCTTTCACACTACTGAGTGTTTGTTGGTCAGAAATCTTGTCAATCAATACGGTGGTCAGGCTTGAAAATGTTGATTTTGTAAGATTTAACTGATTTCAGTAATGTGCCATTAAAATAAAAATGGAATTTAATATCGGAATTTTTACTCTAAGAACTAAATTAAGTATGGCTGCTGTATCTCTCAAGGATACTATATGATCTTAAGATAGGTCTTAGCCATGTTTTTGGATGTCTTGGATATAACGCAAGTGATTTATTGCTCTTCCTTCATCATGTTTTATACCATTTCCTAATGCTATTTCAAAGACTGGGAAACTTAACAAAAAAGAGAATGCTATTTCAAAGACTGGGAAACTTAACAAAAAAGAGATGTGGTAAATTAGCAAACTTCACAGAATATCTTACAGCACTTAACAAAATGAAGAATGAGTTCCCAAATTCCTTGGTATGAAAGCACGATACCAACAGTGCATTAGCTGCCATTTAGCTAAACCTACAAATAACCATATTTTTAAATTTTGGTGTCCACTGGGAGGACAGTACGTCAAAACGCTGGAAGGAACACACCGATTTGGGAGCAAACACAAATGCAAATACAGAAATCACCAATGTGATGTTAATCCAAATTCTAAGCAATGAAGCAAAACACTTCACAAAAGTTGTTACATCTAGTCAGAATAATCCAAATACTTACAACAGTATTATGATATGACTTCCTACCCAGCTATCAGATATCCTTTACCATGAAGCTTTCAGTATTCTCAGGGTGACAGATAATGAACGTTGCAGATGCCATGGTAAACATAAAATACGGTAATAGGCAAACATTTTCGTGGCACCACCTGTATACACAATGTAGTAGTTGGAACCTTATGGACGAAGCAGTGTTACAGTATGCCTTTGTTAAGGCTTCTTGCTGGTTTAAAAAGGTAGATTTTTCTTTAGGGAGATTGTCCAGCAGTATTGGCTTCCCATCCCTTCAGTGGAAGGTCTCTTTATTGATCCACATGAGGCTGCGTGTTTCGTTTGGTTTGCACTCGTACTCAATACTGCCAAAGCTGTTTCCCCATTGGCAATGATCCCGCTTGTGGTAGTTGTAGAATTTGACTTGCCAGACTGTCTCAAAAACGCCAATGTCATTAAACTGTGAGGAAGAGGGAATACCAGTGTTAGTGAGCTGATTATTCTGTTGGTTTCTCGCTCATCCTGAGAAATAACACGTGTGAAACTGCAGGAAACACCTGGAATAAGGATTATTGTTCCTCAGTTCAATAAATCGAAGACATGTAAAACCTGCTCTAGCAATCAGAAAGTATTTTGTGTGTAGCCATAGATAAAACATGAATGATGGGTTTCTGCATGTACTATCCTCTTGCACTCACATCTGGGAGTAAAAACATTCAAGTTGCCATATGGATAAATGTTACTAACAACAGGAGTCAAAGCCATAATCTTTCTTGAGATGACACAGCTTACATCTACTGTAGATAATGTGCCATCACTTTATGCCATAACTAGAGGCTGCAGTGGGGACTGGGGAGATTCTTCTTTTGCTCACTCTGAAACCTTTAATGTTTCTGTATTTTGGAGTCTTGTGTTTGCAGTGTCTTGACTGAGATGTGCAGGTCTTGCACCGCTTACTGCTTTCCTGGGATTCTATTCCACATTTTAAATGAGGCTTAAGCAGGAGAAGTTCTGTGTGCATATCTGTAACTGCTAGTTGGACTGTGATAGCGCAGCTGAGCAATAGGAGCTAGTAAAGAGATAATCAGCATGTTCAGTAGATCAGTGTCTAATAGGTAGTGAGACATTGACTTTAAATTGTCTGTGCACACAGCTTTGTAGTGAATGAGACTATGGTTATAGTAAGTTCTGTAAAAGAAAGGGGGTTTTCTCTCTAAGCCACTGCTGGACACCTGTACAACATCAGAAAAACCTCAGTGAGGCTTTCAAGCATAAATTATGATTTCAGTTTTAATGGTAATGGAAAATTGGAGTTCCTATGCCTCGAGGCATTGCAGAGAATCTCAAGTGTGGGTGTGAAGCCTGTATGTATTGCCACTGGTCCCAAGCCAGTATGGCTTGTTGATTGTGTTACGTTGTTAGAAGATGCTAAATAGTGAGTTTAGCGTTACTGAGTGGCACCATTCTTCAGTATTTTTTCCCTTTAAGTATTTCCATCACTCACTTTAATGACAGCTTCTTCACTTGACTGTTTTCCATTCCTATCACGTGCCTGGGAGCTGATCTTTGTTCATCTGCTTGCTATAATCACACTTGCAAAGTCAGTATGAAAGCCCTTTCACAGAGAAATTGTTCCTGATTTACCAGCAGAGTCTTCTGTATTCAGATTTTTCAGAAGGACATTGTTGTTTTGTTGGTTTTGTTGTTTTTTTTTTTTTTTTTTAATTCAAGGTGTGGTTTGTAAGGTGCTGCTGTGTAACAGACATTACTTTAAACCTTCCCCCTCACCCACCGTGGTAAGTTAAATTTAGCCTTGACAATAGCAGAAGTTGCTGTGTGCTGTAAGTGGAGGGGTTTTATTCGGCTCCAGTTACAAGTGTTACCTAAAAGGAGTAACTGAAATTATTTATATTACCTCTACTATTATATTATTTATATTATTTATATTTCTGTCACTTCCTTTGACTAAGAAAGAATCAGATGTACTGGCTAGTTTATCTCTCCTAGCAACTAAAATCTTAATTAAGGCATTTTTTTTTAATCAGTCATCTTTGATAGTAGTCCTGATATACTCATAATGCAAGATAGTAAAGGTTAAGCACATTGGATATTACTGTGCACAAAACTTGTCAGAGAGGAGCATCAGCCACCCTCAGTTTGGAAACTAAGGAAGAAAAGGCATTTGTAATAACGTTTGTAGAAGGTGATGTGACACAAGAGCAGCATTTCATTTCATTAATGTGTGAAGGATCTGATTTTCAAAAAGACAGATGAAGAAAGCAAATTTAACTTTCCTTCAATGACCCAGCTTGCTGAGCTACCCTGAGTAGTTCTACTGCTGTGGGTTTTTCTAGGAGAAGCGAAAAATTAATTGCAGAACTTTTCTACTACTCTGTGCCTCCCCCAGCCCAGTGCTTGGCACATGCAGAAACTCTGTGGCGTAATGAACGTTCTGCATCCTCAGAGCTTCCCTGAATCCCCCTGGCTGCTGCAGCTGAATCCTGGCTCCTCCACTGAGCTTGTATATGGGCATCCCCAGGGAGGAAGAATAGCCCTGCTCTTTGCAGATCAGGCTTCAGGCTAAGTGTATTCCCCTGTCTGCTCTTCTCTATCCTCTGGTGCTAGAGGGGTAAATAGTTACTTAATCACTCCATCTACATTTGCATGCTGAGATGATTTGACAGCTATTGCTGTGGCTACAGTTCTAGCTGCTTTGTTCTATCTTAGACTAGTCTGATCAAGAATAAAATGAGGCCCAAAGACAGGCTCCTAAGTTAGTTTGCACCGTTTGCCAGACAGCTTAGCAGTTTCTGGACAGCGCGCTTGACTGAGCAATCAGGTAACAGAAACAAATATTCAGATTCTGGAATTCAGAGACAGGACTGCTGATTGACATGTGGAAACTCTGGCTGTCCTGTGTCAGATGTCTACTAACCAATTAAAGCAGCAACACAAAGAATTATTTGTTTAAAGTTTCAAAGCAGAGAGGAAAGAATTTCTTATGCACCTTTATGGACCTTAAATCGTTCAGACACTAGATGGGCAGTATCAGACTAGTTGTTGACTGCAGGACTGATCTCACAATCTATTTCTAATGTGAATTCAGTTTTTATGCCTTAAACAGTGTCCTTACCCCACCATAAGATCCATTGGGATTCTGTCTGTTCTAGAAAAGGAAGTGGAGGCAGGAGTTCCTCATAGTTGAAGGAAGCAGGAAAATTTAAAGCTGTTTGCAGTAAGCTCAGTTTTGAAGATTCAGGAAGTAGGTATTCAAAGCAGTTTTCAGACTGTGGGGTATGTGAGGTTTGTTCCCTAAATCTGTTGCAACTCTGCTTAGCTAAGCAGCTAAATGATGAGTTCAGCATATAAATCCCTGTGGAGATGCCTATGTTTAATACTTAAAAGTATCAATTATGGGTATCTAAGTCTGTGCTGATGAACCTATATATCAAGATCAGTTCCTAAAAGGAATTGAGGTCCTGCTTAATGCTTGAAAACCCTATTAGCTTCATGGTTAATATTCCAGGATCTGATCTTTAAAAGCAACTCTTTGGGCAAGTATTGTGGCTAGTCATTCTGATGCTGCAACAAACCATGTCAGAGCTTGTAACTGAAAATCAGACCCTCCTTACATTTCATTTGTGATTTGACTCGGTTCTCTCCAAAGGAAAAGTTAAACTTCTAGATTTTCAGAGTACAAATCAGTGCTGCAGTTAAGGGTAAAAGTGACCAGCAAAATAGGGATGCCTTGGTCAAAGCAGATGTGTTTTTGGGAATGCTGTCCTTTCTCCTTCTGGTATACGGTGAAATGTAACTGCAGTGATCAACAGTGGCATCTAGCAGCTGTGTTCAGCTTGTTGTGAAAGAAACCTGTGTTTGGTTTTCCTGGGTGTTGAAAGGAGGTGGCTGTTTATAAAAGTGATTAATGTAATACTCCATATTAGTCTTACTAACCTAAGATAATGAAATAGTAATATGATGTGGGTCTCTAAAATTAAGTTAGGCACACTGTAATTATTAGAAACACCAAATGGAGATGTTACAGTTCTTATTCAGAAGGGGATTACTATACTAAACTATGATTCCAGAAAAAAAAAAAAAAATACTGAAGAGCAATATGAATTCTTGTGTGCAGTAAGCAAATGTCATAAAATGCTGAAACCTGGTGGGCTTGTATAAGCTGGAACAGACTCTTAAGAGAGAGCTTCAGATGGAGATGGCTTACTGCCCAGATTTCTTTCTGTGGTACAGAAAACATGGAATAAACAGCAGGAATCTCTCACAACTAAAACCGGGAGAAGAAAAAAAAAAAAAAAAAACAAACTACCAAAACAAATCAAATCTCCCCCTGCACACTGAGCATACCACCCAAAGAGTGCTGTGGAAATCTGCCTGCTGCTCTTCATGTCTTCTGTCAGCTCTGCTGCCTTGTGGGCTGGAGCTTTTTGTCATCTCACTTTGGGGCCACGGAGCCTCTCTAAGACTGGAGCGGGGAGCCACTTAAATATGAATTTGGGTTTGTGGATGCAGGTAGTGGAAACATGGGAAAAGAGAGAAGACAGCCTGGGGTGTTGTTCTCATGCATGCTGAAGGTGACAGATGGAAGGGGAGAGGAGTCACCCCTTGTGCTTGGGGTGTGCTCTGCGCCAAAAAAAAAAAAAAAAAGGTGCTGCCAGGCAAAATTCCTGTATGCCAAGGGAGTGGATTTCTAGCCTCTAGAACCTCAGTGGGAGCTGCCTGATATATAAAGTATGTCCTATAGAAGGGGTGGGGGGGGTTCAGCTCACAATTCTTTCTGCTGCAGCGCCCCAGAAGATTTAGCAGGTCTCTAGAAAACCTCCTACTTCTTCCTTGCTGTCTTCTTGGGAGAGAAGGCAGCAGGACTTGTATTTTCCAGCCATGTTCTGGCCAGCAACCTTACTGCCACAAAGCAAAGAGGAAGGCAGCAGACTTCTGTGATCAGACTTTGTCCCGGAATATTTCACCACGCTCTCTCTGGGAAGTGAACCCTCTGCTGCCCTCCCTTGTCCTCTCGTGCCAGACCTGGAGAACCACGTACCTGCATGTTGACTTGGATGGGCTGTCTCTCCCCACTCTTGGTGTGGGGCACCCCTTCTGTGTCGTAGATCCCTGTGTAATTGGCCACTTGTGCGTCCCGTGACGTTTCTTCCAGCGGGACATTAACACCGCCGATGCCCATGGTCCTACAAAGAGACGGGATCCAGCCTTTCAGCCCCGAATTCCCCCTTCCTTGGCAGTGTGGAGACAGCACGTGGGTTTTTGCAGCCTGTGCTGGGGAAAAGCTTCAGGGATTCTAGCAGACCTGCATGTGCTGCTGACTCATTGGGGCTCCTGAAATATGTCAGGGCTCTGCAGCCACCCAGGGAAGGAGCAGCAAGGAGAGGCAGGGATCTGATTTCGAATGGACAGGGCGAGGTTAATCGAATCCCTTCTGCGGGGCTGCCTCTCCACCCAGAGCTGTCTGCTTTCCCCGTCTCCGCTTTTCCACGCCGCAGCGAGGCTTGGGCATTGTGTAGGAGGGGTTTCTTCCTCCAGCGAAAACCACGGGGAAGGAGGGAGAAAAGGAACTGGGCTTGAAAAAGCTCCGGGAGAAGGTGGGGAGGGAGAGGGAAGTCAGCGACTCCCAAACGCGGCATCTCCCCCGGCAGAGCGCTGGGAACAGCTGGCCAGGGACCCAGAAACGGGGCCACCGAAGTAGAAAGGGCGGGGAAGGGAGAAATCACGGAAACCCCGCGCTGTCAGCCTGCCAGGAAAAAACATTAAACGTCTAAAAATAAAAGCAGCGGGGACGGAGGGGAGGGCAGGGCCGGGGGAGCCGCCCTGAGGGGGGACGGCCGCACTTACGTGGCCTGCACGGTGCCGGGTCGGAGGGACACCTCGATCTTGTACTTGGCCCCCGTCAGCAGCTTGATGGTGCGGTTCTGGCCGAAGCGCTGCCCGTCCACCTTGAAATACACGGCCCCGTCGTTGGGCTGGATTTTGAGGGAGACGCTGATTTTCACGAGGCCGGGGATGTCGCCCATCGCTTGATGCCGGGGGGGCCCCTGAGGGCTCTGAGCGCGTCTCGCCCCCTCCGAGGAAAGGCGGCTGGCCGGGAGCGAGGGAGAGGAAGAGGAGGACGGAGAAGGAAGAGGAGGGGCTGTCGGATCCCAGCCAGGCCAGCCCTTCCCAAAAGCGGCGGATGAGACGCTTGATTATTTATTTTCCCTCCCACTAACCGCGGCGTAGCATCTGGGCGCTTGATGCTTTTTCCCCCTCCCCCCTTCTTCCCCCCCGCCTCCACTTTCATCACCCCCGCCCCATATCCCCGTTTGGGGGGCATTTTCAGCTGCTCAGATTGCAGCCGGTTTCCAGGGAGTTAATCCGGCCCCGATTACCGCAGCCTTAATCTCGCAGCTCGTCCCGGAGGAAAGGAGAGCGGAGCCGGGCCCGGGCGCCGGCGTTCAGCACCACGGGCGCGGACAGCGGCGCGGGCAGGGCGGGCTGGCCGAGGGGAGCCCCAGAGCACCCCTGGAATGATGCCCTTAAATTCCCTTAAATTGTCGTCTGCTCTTATGAATAGATTCTGAGTGATCGGGTAAAGTCGTGCAGCGCATTCCTTCAAAAGCTTCACTCCCTTTTCCATCTCCCCCTCACCTGAGGGAAGCCTCCAAAGCACCCCTGATCCCCTCACCTAGAGAGAGCCCCCCCCAAATCACCCCCGATTCCCTTAAATTACCCTAAATTGTTGTTTCCTCTTATGAATAGGTTCTGAGTGATCAGGTAAATTCGTGCAGCACATTCCTTCGAAATCTTCATGCCTTTGTCCATGGCTCCCTTACCTGAGGGAAGCCCCCAAAGCATCCCCTGATCCCCTCACCTGAGGGAAAACCCCAAAGCACCCCCCGATCCCCTCACTTGAGGAGAGCCCCTCAAAGCACCCCTGATGCCCTTAAATTACCCTAAATTTTTGTCTCCTCTTATGAATAGATTTTGAGTGATCAGGAAAGTTCATGCAGCACATTCCTTCGAAATCTTCACGCCCATGTCCATAGCTCCCTCAGCTGGGGGGAGCCCCCAAATCACCCTCCGATTCCCCACCCAGGAAATGCCTTCTGAGGGTTGATGGAGCCCTCTGGGATGGGCTGAAACATCTGTGTGGTGGCTTGGAGGAGCCAGAGCTTCCCAAGAGAGGGGAGGGCAGGCAGCAAAGCCGTGGTTTTCTGGCTTTTCTCTCTCCCAGTGCAGCAAAAGGTTTTGTTGAGTCGCCATGCCTGGACTGAGGGTCACTTTCTTGACTGTCAGAGTCACATTCTCTTTCTTGCTCTCTAAGGTCAACAGTCAACATCAGCAGGCTAAGGTTTCTCTTGGGATTATTTTAATCACTTCATTGCAATCCTCTTATTTAAATAGAAAATACCCCATACACTGTAATTGTGCTGTAAGATGAGAATCTCACGTCTTTAGGTTTAATACTACTGTTTACATATGGCTGGCGCTCTTTGTTCAAGAAAAAAGGTCTTTGAAACTGCACAACGTACCATAATTCAACTCTCAGCCTGTCACATTCCCATGTAACAGAGATTACTTTTAACCCAAACAGGTTTGTGCCTCTTTTCTCTTTTTTTTTTTTTTTTTTTTTTTTTTTTTTTTTTTTTTTAATTTGTTCTTGTTTGCTGTTAAAACTGTAGCATCCTCAAGTCTGACACAAGCTTTGGGCCACAAATATATTTTTTGCTTGGACATTTTGGCAGTTAATTGTTTTGTCAGGAGAATTTCATGGGTCCATGTTGCACTGGACCTAAGCAGTTCTTTGGTTTTTTAAGGCTGGGATGTACGTGTGGTGATGTAATGTAAACTAAGCTGAATGGTAGAAACAACATTGCCCAACTGCATTTCCTTACACATGCAAGTTACTCAGTGATTTAATTTTATTATGAACTTCAAGCAAAATAATGCATTCTGCTGAAAACCTCTGGGGAAAAAATACCCAAAAAACAAACTAAACAAAACCCCAAAAATCCTACCGGATATCCCTTGCTTTGGGTTCCAGCTCAATAAAGGCTTCATAATGTGTTCAGACATTCAGGTTTCCACAAATATAGGGGCAGGATATTATCCTGCATCTCTGCAAAAATACTAAACAACCAAAACAAAAATAAACAAACAGCACCCACCCCCAGTGCATTTCTCCTTATCTCTTTTCCCCACTGCAAGAGAAATCTAATTTTGCATTGCGTTCTGTAGAAACCGCTGCACTTTGAGGCTTGTGGGAAGTTTTGCCCGCAGTAAATCCCCCCTTCTGTAAGTTTAAATGTAATTCAGTATGAAATTACAGAGGCCTAACCTGTGGGGAATCTGACAGTATCACTTAAAGTGGTGTGTGAAGGGTAATGGCCATTGTCAGGGATCAGGTTGACTTGCTTCATGGGCCAGACATATCATGCTGTAGTAAATTGTGTGTGGCTGAAGACATTGATTGCAATTAGCTTCCCAAGTACACGAGAGGTCAGATCTATAACGAGGGTTTTTTTCCCTGTATTATTTCTGCCTGAATGATTATCTTTCTATGGACACAGCTCAGACTCAGGGACTTTATCCCTGACCAGTACTGGGCAAACGTGAGGGAAAACTAAAAAAGCATCATATTATGGAATGTGTATGCATAGTAACTGTCCTACTATATACAAGTGTAGCATGGTGAGGGTAGAACATTTATGAAGAAAAAAAAATTTTGTTCAGGCAATGACCTCCTTTTGACTGATAACTTCCTTGTGTTCATACATTTACTTATCTCATCCCACCAGATGCCCTTTATCAGTATAGATCAAGGGAAGGCGTTACCTTTGCTGAATCCATCTGGGAGATTAGTTTTGTTGCTGCCCACCTCAATGGCCCTGGCCAGCCTCGCTTGGGGCTGCACACAGGCTCAGTTTTAGCTCAGTCCTGGTTTTCATGACCTTCCTGAATTACACTTAGGGTGGCTGTTTTCCAGCTCTGCCACTGACATATCCAGCCATAGATGCCCTTGACCTCATCCTGAGTGTTAAATACCTGGCTTGACCTCAGCTCATCTGGATGGAGGTGCCTGATGCTGTGGGATGGACCCTGGCTAGAGAAATCCAGGCCCTTCTACCCCCATGGGCATTTCCTATGGGTCCCAGATCTCAGGCTGCTGCATCACCTGATGTTAATGGCTTGATATTCTGTAGGGAGCAAAATATCTGAAGGAAGAAGGATTTGGTGTGGTTATACCAGGAGCACAGAGGAAACGTGCTGACACTTACAAGATTCAAAGCTAAATGAATCATCATAGACTTAAGACAAAGTCCTGTTTCTCTTAAGTCACAGCAGCAATTTCCTTCTGGGAACAAAAAGATAAAGTTGTGTCAATTCCTCCATTGTCTACATCTACATTGGAGGGCTGGGGCTATAATATTTAATGTCTTCCTGAACTGCAAAACTGTTTTTCTGGTTGTTTGTTTGGTTTTGTGTGTGTGTGTGTCTGTGTTTTTGTTTGGTTTATTTCAGTCCTTCAGATCTTTTCATTCCCAGTCTGCTGTGTGGAGTCAGCAAGGTACATTAAGTTAATTCCCTTCCCTTGGGGTAAGAAGATTGGTGCTCTCACCTATGCCCTGGCAAATGCCTCGGTGCTTTCAAAGTGGTGAGTCAGCTGTAGCCAGCAGTTCTATTCCTCTTTTTCTTCCTAAGGCTGTGAAAGTCTCACACATCCTACAAGATGTGTGAGCTACATACAGGCTACATCATCCGAGACTTCTTTCTTATGCTGTATAGACCTTCCCTGCTGCATCAACATAACCTGCAAGTATCACTGATGGGGAACTACTGTAGGGGACAGGTGAGGGTAGATGTGTTCAGTAAAAGCCATGAGACAGCATGTAGATGACCCATGACCTATGCTTTATGCTGGTCTAAATTATCTAGAAAAGATTCTGGAGAAATGTGTTTGGTCTCTTGATTGCATCTACTCAATATGACCTCTCTAGGCATTATAATATGTCAACTGCATAAGCCTGCAAGTATTAACATTTATGCAGTCCTTATCACTAATGCATCAAGCCTGCTGCAAAGCTCAACAATCATCGAATAAGTAAAATGAACCTTGAGGTAGAGCAAGATGGTTCATTTAAGATGGCCAAACCACAGCATTTAGATTCTAAGGTGACATGTAATGCCTATATTAGCCTTAGCCTTTTTACGCTTGCCCCTCTTTGATTAATTTCTTAACACAACGCTACGTTTGGAAATGTTGTGGTTTGGAGTTTCTTTTCAAGAAGGACATGCAAAGCCACAGTCTCTTGTGCACTGAAAGTAGCCTTGTTCGGAAACCACTTATGTGTATCATTTTCCCTGTACAGACAGTAATTTTGAACATATAACACTTGTTATAATTTCCCTTGCAAACATAGCTTGATTTGCTGTGGTGACATGTATTAATGGAGAGGTCTTGTGTTTTGCTGCAGATCAGGTGGGCTCATGGCATTTAGAGTGCAGAAAACATGTTAGAGCCCTCTCTGCGAGGGCTTGTGGAGCAAGGAAGCTGGTGTAACAGAATCTTTCTTGCCTTCCTTGCAGCTGCTACATGGTTCCAGTTTTTGGTATATTTAGTCCCTCAGGTAGATCTCTTGCTCTGATAAATGCGGTTGATCACTTTTTTCCCCCCCCTCAATTCTTGTAGGAGCTCATATTCAGAAGTAGCAGAAATGAAGCAGAACTTTCTACAGAAGTACAGCAGCAAGTTCTCCTGCACAAGAATAAACTGAGCTAAGATATTCAGCTCTGCTGCAGATTGTGGTATTGTGACAAATTCTGCTCATCTGACATCATGCACCTTTACCTACTTGAGACAGAAATGGAGAGCACGTGGTAAGTTATAGAAGATTATCTTCCCTTTCTCACAGAGCTCTTCCTCCCCTTTGTGGAGAGGTAAAAGAAATACAGCTTTTCCTCTCTCTAATGCCTGGTGCTGCTCTTTAGGAATAGCTGGACAAAAGATCCACACGCACAGTCCACACTCCTTGCTTTGTGTGTGTAAGGACAATTTTGCCTCACGTGAATGATTCAGCACATTTTGTCTGGGGGGAGATGGAGTGCTGATTTCCCTGTGGTGGTGTGTGATAAATGAAACCAAACCTCAGCAGTAAAGAAAAGGATTGTACCAGACTTGTACAGTGAAAGGCCAAAAGACCAGCTGAGCCTTGAAGATGAAACAGAAACAACATAGAGAAGTGCCATAAAAACCATTGCCTTCAGCCAACATTAGATGGAATTTATTTTGTGTTTTAACACGGAGTAGCATAGGTAGTAATGGTAAATTCTGGAGCCTTTGGCTAGGTGCCACTGTGTTTAGATTTACATTTCATACCTCCAAAGGCTTTTCATGCAGGTAAGTGAGAAAAATGAGCTTTTGTGAAATTCTGGAGTCAGCATCCTTTTCTGTTTTCATTAAAGCACTTTTTAGTACAGGGACATATAGATATTCTATTGAAGAGTACCTATCCCTGGTCATCTCATAGCATCAATTTATCGTGCAGGGCCCTGTCATCCTGATTCAGCACAAACACTGAGTCAGCAGGAGCAGGCAAGCAGGAAAACCTGTAGAAAGGATGCCTGCAGGGAGGAAGGTGTTGGCACGTTCTTCTGTCTTTGCTCCCCATGAGCTCTTCCAGCTGGGAATGGGGCTTCCCTTCCTCAGACCCAAGGTGGGGCAAACAAAGTAGAGACAGAAGTAAGAGCTAACTGTGATCCTGTTCTCAGCCTTTAATCACAGCTCTAAGCTCAGAAGCGTTTTGTCCTCAAGGTAGATAATAATGGGATAATATAACTTCCAAATTACACTTCAAGAGTTGCTGTTGTCTGTGACCTGTATTTTTTGGTTTATCTAATTGGAGAAAGGGAAAGAAAAAAAAAGAAGGAAAAAAAAAAAAAAAAAAAAAAAAAAAAAAAGCGCGTTGAGTGGGGGTTTTTTGTTTTGTTTTTGTTTTCCTGAAGATTAAACCACTGAAATGAAAGGGAAGGAAACAATTCACCTTTGTAAAGCAAAAAAGAATTAGTGGCCAAAAAAGGCATTATACAGGAGGAGTCTACAAGCTCCTCAGTCCTTCAAACATCCTTTTAAGTCTTATGGGAGATGAATGGAACCTTCACAGAAATATAACTCAGAAATCCAGTTAGATCATCTCTGCTGTGGGAATCCAGATCATCTTCAGTTCATTCCAAGTCCTGGACCTGGTAGGCAAATTTTGTACTGTAAATCTTAGACAGCATTTTGATCACTTTTTAGCAGTGAATTTTTACTTTTTGTTCCAAGGACCATGACGATTCATTAGTTTGGGGTGACTTTCCGTGTCTAATAATTTTAAAACCTGTTTGTTGAATTCAAGTATGCTTCAAATCCAGAGGCTATATGAAGTCTTTGATTTGCAAACTGAGGGATGATTGGCCTCATCAGCAACTAGTGCCTTTAATAGCAGCAAGATCCTTGCAACAGTACGATTTACACGAGCAAAGGAACAATGTACTGGGGCTGCAGGTTTTAGAAACCCCAAATAACTTAGCGATAGATGAAATCATCACAAAAAGGTATGCCTTGGACAGAATGCCCTACAAACTGTTCAACCAGAAACAGGTGCTCTGCCTGCAGAGAGACTGGAGGTGTCATTTGAGCAGCAACTAGTTGAGAAAGGATCTTCATTCAGGCAGCTAGGAGAAACACCGAGCAGTTGGGATAGTGAAGCATTGATACAGACAAGTAAGGAAGGAGTGGGGTCTCATCTGTGGGAATACCACTGAATAGACATCAGTGAGGAATGTCTAGAAAAAGTCTCTGAGGGCTCTGCTAACCCTCTGGTCCTCTGTCACAGACCTTGTCAGACTTCTGAGTAAGACTTCCTCCAGAGTAAAGGCTGAGACAGGGAATCACATGGAGAACAGGAATTTGTGAATTTGTCTGTGAAAAGAGTCCCTGTTTGGGGATCTTGGCAGAGGTGACAGATGGAGTCACCCTGGGGTCAATTAACACTTTTCTGAATGACCTTATCTGTAAAACTGACCTGGAATCTTGTGCTTGGAAGAACACAAGAGGCTGCTTCAAGATACCGTGAAGCAGCCTCTTATTGCCTCCCATATAACCCCACTTTCTTCTGTATATTCTTAGGAGATGGTGAGTAGCAGAATTGGAATTGTCAGGTTTTGGGCAATGTGCTGCGAGGCTCATGCTTTGATGTTTGGTTTTCTTTATTGTAGCTGACAAAGAGACACCAGCCCGGTGACAGTAGGACTTTGCCAGGGGGCAAGGCGGCCTTCCTTCGCTCCCATTCCGGATTCTGATCCCCAGACATCCCAGAGCTAAGTGGGGCGCTGGGTGAGGACTTGCCGGGGGCAGAGGGATTTTTGAGTAAGTTATGGATCCAGAGATGGCCAGGATGTGACCCCTTAGGCCACATCAAGGGCAAGTCTCATTTTTGATCACTTATGCTGTGGCGTGCAGGGCAGAGCAGTCCCCCTCTCCGCCGTCCCCACTTACCCCCCCGCTCCCACCCTGAGCCAGCTGGGAGCCAGGGGTGCAATTCACGTCCCCGGGAGCTGCTGCTGCCGCCCATAGAGGACTCGCAGCAGCCTCGTGTCATCTGTGTGTGCAAGGTTTGAATCGGCTTTGTAGCAGATGTGCTATGAGGGGCTGGGAGCGTTCGGTTTCCTGGGTGGGGAAATCTTTGAAATAGCCAAGCTGAGCAATCGCTGAGAGTTCCAAGCCCTGGGTCCCCTGGGATTCTTGAAACAATGTTTAAATAGTTATGATGGAGTTGAAGCAGTGGCTCCAGTCAATTTGTTAAGAGTGGCAGAAAGGGGTTTTCGCCTGCAGGTGTGTTGGGGCTGTCCCAGGGTTCCGGCAGCGCCCCCTGCCGGCGGTCGGGCAGTGCTGCAGCTCCACCTGAGGCTCCAGGAGCTCTGGGGCGGGGACGCCGTGCACCTGTGGGGGGCGGGGCGGGGGGCCCTGGGCGCACGGCCCAATCAGCGCTGCGAGCGCCTCTGTGCATCGGCCAATCACGAGCCGGGGGGGGCATTTCTAAGGGCTGGTGGGAGTCAGTGTTTGTGGCTGTGCCTTTGGTGTGTGATGGCCTTCTCCTCCATTGTGCTGTTTAACGAGGTAAGCACGTGGTTTAACTCAGTTGTTTGAACTGTGTTGGAGTCAATATGTTTGGGCGTGTGGTGTGGTGCAGGGCCGATGTTGGGTGGCCCCAGCTGAAGCTGTGTTTCATGCTGGGGGGCTGTTGCCTCCCCCCAGGAGGCAAGACCTGCTGCAGCTTGGCTTTTTCCTGGTCATTATAGGGCTGAAGTCGTGCTTTTTGTGTCTTCTGCATCAGCTTCTACCCTTGGTTTGGGTTTCCTGTGGCTCTGGTAGAGTGCAGAGGGTTTTGCTCTCTGCTGGGCCAGATAATTGCTTTGGGAAGCTCCTTTATAGACCAGAATTATGTTGGCTCTTCAGGCTTCTGCAGTGAAAGCCCTGACTCCTACTTGCAGTGTGGAATTGGAGCCTGTTGGGCAAGGAACAGGAGACAGAGCCTTTCCTGCCCTCATTCCTCTAACCTGTACATTTTTGCTGCGTCTGTGGTTCTGGCCAGGGTTCGTGTTTGGGGCGGGAGCTGTGAAGTTTTGTTCCCTTTCCAGGTGGTGTTGCTGTGTATGTGCTTCGGGCAGGGCACATTGGGGTGTTTTTGTTAATTCAGGCTCCTCCTGAGGGATGGAAGTTGCAGACTGAAAAGCTTGCAGGGAATGGTGACTCAGCATTGTGGTGTGGTCACACAGTGGAGTGAATGAGAGAGAAGCAGCACCCTGAGCAACAGCATGTCAGGTCGTAGTCTGGTTTAAGCCAGTGTTTCTGTGCTATTGTCTTGCTTGTAATTTTCCTGTTCAATTGTAGCTCTGACTTGGAATTTCCCACCATGTATTTGTGGAGAGTTCATTCCTCCTGCTGCTTTACCTTCAATCCAGCATGCTTGCCTGAAGGCCCTCAGGCAGCCCCTGGTTCTGTGCTCTGTGTTTGGCTGGTCAGCGTTCTTCTGCCAGGTGGTCCCCTCCTGCAGTTCATTACCTGCCTGGGTCAAAGGTATGTGTCTTCTGTTCTATGGAAGAACTTCCTGCAGTTTTCACTGTTTGTTTTCACAGAGCAAGATTGGGTTTTTCTTCTTGTGCTTTGTACTTAAGGATACATCCAAAGTGCCCTGTAGGTTCTTGGCACACGGTGGGAATTTGGTGTGCTTGTGTGCGTGGGATCTTGGGTCACACTTCTGGAAGTGTAAAATCAGCGCTTGGATTGCTCAGGATATGTAATGGGAAATGCGTGTTAGGAGAAGTGACTGTAGCTAAGGACTGCTCTCCTGTAGCTCTGTGGCTTTGGCAGAGTGGTTGAAGGGTTTGTGAGAGCAGCCCAGGGAATGGACAGATCAGCCCCAGGAGGCTGAACTTTGCTTCTCTTTCCAGAAGGCTGAACCCAGTAGTGAATGTAAAGTCTGTGGCCCGAGTGAGTAGTAATAATTGTCCTTTTTTTTCCTTCTCTTGAGGTGACTTGTAAGGGTAGGACAAGAGCTGAGGCAGAGCTTCAGAGAGAGAGGGAGAAGCCGCAAATGGAGTTGGAAAAGTATTGTCCTTTCTGTACCTGAGAAGCTGGACAGGACCATGAAATCAGACATATGGTCTTGTTGGGGAGTCCACGGTCCAAGGGAACTCCTGGATTGCTCCTGAAGCCCTGGCCAGGCTTTGGGCCCAATCCACGAGGAAGCTGAGCCCGGCTGTTGCCTCACTGGATGTTGTGTCAGCCTGTTGCTGGCACCCAATTGTCCAAGCTGGGCCCTGTCCCAGCACAGTCGGAAGCCTCTTTGCCTGCGGGTGGACGCACCCGTGGGAATTCCCAGTCGTGGGAGAGGCTGTCCAGTGCTTGGCTGGGACAGGGGGTTCCCAGCTCATGGGCTGTGGCTCTGGAGGATGGTGAAGTCTCAGGGTCCCTGGTGCTGTGTCTCAGTCCCTGTGGTGCTGCTCTCTTTGGTAGCAATGGTGAGGGGCATTGCAGGGCTTTGTTGTTTGGAGTTCTTTGCTGCTTTGAGCTCTGGTGGATGAGGCTGGATTCCTGAAGCTGGTGTCTGTGTCTTTGCTGCTGCCTCTGCCCCCTTGCCAAACACTTCTCCTGTCCAATCCACATCCTGGGGCCTGTGCTGCATGGAATATTGACAGAAATTTGGTCCTGTGAGTTTTAGATGAAAACCGTGCTTTGTTTTGAATCTTGTAGGAAGGTAGGACTGGAACGTAGCAACTTGGGGGAGTTTTCCCACAGCTGTTTGCATCTGTGCTGTCCTGTCTTTGTTCTTCCTGCACTGTTGGAGGCGGGACTCATTTATTTGTGTTTTTCTTTTCCATGCCTGGGGACACAGATGATTTAGGCTCAGCCTGAAGGAGTTTCCCAATGGAGTTTGTGATAGTTGCTGTTGTTTTTTTCCTCAGAGCTGGTTTATTTAACTTTGCTTTCATGCAATAAACAGTTGAAAATTAGCTTCTTACAGGAATTGGCAAAAGAATTAATTTATTATTCTTATTTATAGAATATATTATATATTATTCTTATTCTTATATATTATTCTTATTCTTATATATTATTCTTATTCTATAGAATTCTTATACTGCTGAGCTTGTTTCTGCTCCAAGTCCCTCAGTACCTGAGGAGTCCAAGGTGTTCAGGTGTGACAGCGGTTGGAGAAACCTGTAGTGTGTGAGGCAGCCCATTGGCAGTGGTGCTGGGTTTTGGATTTGGAAGGGCTGGGTGGGTGCTGATCATGGGATGTACTGTAGTGAGAGCAGTGTGCTGTGGGGATGGGCAGGGCCCATCTCTTCTGTCTGCCAGGGGCAATGGAAGAAAACCTGCTGTGCAGACCAAGCTGATTTGGGGCCTTGGCTCTCCTGTTTCCATAGTTCTTCCCCAGGAGTGGGAAGGAGAAGCTCTTCCTCTACATGAGCTGAAAGTCTACCTGGATTTTTGCCTTCCTCCAGAACTGTTGAGTTCTGTTGGTTCTCCTGACTTGGGACCCTAGAGGGTGGGGGAAGAGGATTTTTGTCTCATTTGTGCTTCTCTGTTTGGTTTCAGCTCCTGCTCAGAAAAGTGAACATAACCTTGTCTTCTCCAAGTCACCGACAAGCACGTGACAAAGAAGGGGACCCAGAAGTTCTCGGGGCCCTGGCAGCGGGAGCAACAGCAAATGGTGTTGGAGAGTTTCTGTGAGCCCCTGTTTGTGAGTCTTGTGTGGGGTTGTCCCTTTGTCCCCTCTGGAGGCGCTCCTTGAGCGTGTGCAGGCTGTGCACGTCTGTCCCCGGCTGGGTGCAGGTGTTTGCCCTTTGCAGGGGAAGCCCTGGGGGGGGCTTGAGGGCAAGCCTCTGCCCTGCTGCTGGCCGGGGAGGCAGAGCTGGGACAGGGCAGCTCCTCCGCCTCCTTGGTTCCACAAGCTGCCGTGTTCTCTTCCAGGGTGTTTCAGGTGCTACAAGAGGCTTTGGTCAAACGGCTGGGAGACACTGGACCCTTGATGAGCGTTGAGTGCGCTTGTGGAGGGCCTGGCCACATGGGCATTCCTGGGAGGAGGAGGTTTGTGAGTGGAATGGCCGACCTGTGGTGAGACAGGGGGTGAACTCTGGCTGCCTGGAGGCTGCAGCTGGGCCTTTGAGGGGATGAGAGGCAAATCGTACAAGCAGCTGGAGCCTCTTCTCCCTGCTAATGGCCCTCCTGACACACCTGGCCCAGCTGTAAAAGTTTCTTTTCCTTTCAGTGTTTCCTTAAGGAAGGGTTTCATCCTTTCATATTGCTGCATGGACAGCTGATAGTAAGAACCCAGTAGCTGCATGCTGCTTTTCATTGCAGCCAAATGGTTTGAAATGAAGCCTGTAGGTTTATCTGCGTACGTGTTTGCAACAGGGTTCTTGCAGTCTTTCACTCTAAGCCACCCCAAAGAGACTTGTAAACAAGGACCGAAGTAGCTCTGACCTTGCTGGGGATGGAAGCACCACCTGTAAAACCACAAGGCTGTGTTTCTTTTATCTCTTTACTCCAAGTGCCCTGGAGTGAGTGCAGTGACCCCTGAAGTTGGAGAGGCGCTTGGGATGACACAAGGAGGCTTTGAAGAAGCCATTTTCCAGACTCACACTTGTGTTGAAAGGTTTGGTCTAATGTTTGCTGTTTTGGACCCATTTTGAATGTGTTTTCTAGTTTGAATGGATGCTTGAGTTCTCGGGCACTATGTTTCTAAGCAAATCAGTGTTTTCTATGGCACGGTTATCATTTCATGTGACTTATGGTCATGTTTTATTTCATTTGGTGGAGACGAGTTGGTTTCTGTTTTCATGCCCTGTGTTTAAAGCTGGTGCAGCTCTGTTGACCCTCCCACAAGAAGCAGTCCAAGTGCACAGGGGTTAAGTGGGTGACCTGCTGTCTGAAGAATAATGTATTAAATCTGTTTGTGTTCCTATTGGCACACTGTGAAAATGCAGTATGGTTGTGGATGCGGGCACGTGCTTCTGGAGGTGTAAAATAAGCACTAGGATTGCTTTGGAAACACAACAGAAATGTGTGCTAGGAGAAATCGCCTGTGGATAAACTGCTGCTCTGTTGTAGCTCTGCAGCGGTGCTGAGTGTTGCAGAGTGGCTTGAAGGGTTTGCAAGAGCTGACCAGGGACTGGAGGAATCGGCTCCAGCGGGGTGAGGAGTGTCTGCTTCTCCTTCCAGAAGGCTGAACCCCAGCACTGAGCCCTAAAGCCTGTGGCCATAATGAATAGTAATGAGTGTGCCTTTCTCTCTCCAGGTCCCTGGTAAATGCGGGACAAGAACTGACACAGAATTTCTTGGGACCCTGGCAGAGAGAAAGAGAGAAGCAGCAAACGGTGTTGGGAGAGTTTCTGTGAGTACTTGTGCGATCATGGGCTTCTATACGACTTAAGAAGGGATCTGGATGGGGAAACAGCTTGTTTTCCATGAAACCGTCATGTGGAACATCTGAACAAAGAGGATGGGATGAGACTTCTTGGAACCTAGAAGTAAGCTGATGGGTATTTTTGATAGCAGCAGAGCATGTGGAACCACTTGGCAGAAGACTGTGCAAGGTAAGTGCAGAGCTGAATGATACAAGCAGGAAAACATCTGGGGCTCTGTTTGGATTTCTCAAGGCCTTGTAGGTTCCTCTCTCCAGCCACCACTTGTCAGTAGAGCTGGATCAATATCCTTCAGTGGACCATCAGTGTCTGGTGTTCCTGGTGTTTTAGTAGCTTGAGTTTTGCCCAAGGAAGAGCATCCTGGTCTTGCTCTTGTGTTGAGACAGCTTAGTGCCATTTTGGACCTTCTTCAAGGAGTAGGAGGAGCCTGGATTTGTGTTTCTTGGATGGTCCTGACCTTCAAGAGAAGGACTAAAGAGGTGTGCCAAGGCAGCAGGCGCTGCTCTGGAAGTCAGGAGTGGTTGGGCTCTTCTGTCCTGGTTCTGCTTAAGAGATGGCTCAGGGCTGCTGAAGTGCTGAGGGCTGCACAAGCAGGCCTGTGAGCCAAAGCTGAGCTCTTGCTGGAACCTTCCAGCCTAATGCTGTTTGTACACATTCATTAACCAAGTCCACAGGATGGTTAGTGTAAGGGCCTAGGTATGTTCTCACTAACAAAACAGGGATTGACCTTTTTGCGACTGAGAAGCTGGACATAGGCACAAAATCAGACCTCTTGCCTTGCTGGCAGCTCCTGGGTTGTTCCCTGAGCCCTGGCCAGGCTTTGGGCCCAATCCACGAGGAAGCCGAGCCCGGCTGTTGCCGTACTGGACGTTGTGTGAGCCTGTTGCTGGCACCCAATTGTCCAAGCTGGGCCCTGTCCCAGCACAGTCGGAAGCCTCTTTGCCTGCGGGTGGAGGCACCCGTGGGAATTCCCGGTTGTGGGAGAGGCTTTCTAGTGCTTGGCTGGGACAGGGGGTTCCCAGCTCATGGGCTGTGGCTCTGGAGGATGGTGCAGCCTTAGGCTGTGACAGGTGCTGTATCTTAATCACTGTAGGCAATTGGCCAAACCCAGGCACCCATGAAAGTTGTTCACTTGCTCTCTGCTGCTCTAGTTGGGCTAAGGAGAGAGGGGGGGGGGGCGGGGGGGAAAATTAATGAGGGGTTCATGAGTTAAGAACTGAGAGAAAAAGCACTCTAAGGGCAAACAGGTTCAAATTTAAAGGTGTAAAGTTAATTAATTATTAATCAGAGTCAGAGAATGATAGTGTGAAGTAAATTAAGCCTTTAAAACACCTTGTATTTTTTTTTTTTTCCCCTCCCAGCCCCTTCGTCTTTCCTACTGACAGGGCATGGGCGTTTTGGTCAGTTCATTATTTGAGGTTTTTTTCTGTTTGCTCAAGGAGAGGAGTTTTTTCTTTGGTATGCTGTAGGGTCCCTCCCGCAGGCCAAGAGCCTTTCCAGAGCTGTTGTGTCATGAGTTCCTCATGCCCTGGGTGCCATTTTTTAGGGCTTGGTTGCTCTAGTTGGGAAGCAAGGGTTCTCTTTATCTCTAGAAGCAGGGGCCCTCTCTCTCTTCCTAGTCAGGTCTCCCACTGGATCAAAGCGCTCTCTGGCTTCCACCCCGTCTGGCATGAGTGCTTTCCCCATGGGCTGTGAGTGGATCTCTGCATCCACTGTGGACTTAATGCAAAGTGACAGGGCCACAGCTTATTTCATCACAGTCCTCACTACAGCTTGCAGAGGAATCTCAGCTGTGACGAGCACTTTGGAGCACTTCTTCCCCCTTTTTTTCCTTTGACCTTGGTGCTGCCACATTGTTTTCCTAGCACATTCTCACTTCCTCATCTCCTGTGACTAGAAGAAAAGCTGCTGCTTGTAGGTGCTACTGCTGGAAGGTTTCAGCAGTTTCAAAGATCCCTGCAGGCTCCCCCAGCAGCAAGGGAGGGTTGATCTCGTTTAGGCTCCGTGTCGGGGAGTCGCTCCGCCATGTTTTTGCTGCGGCCATCGGGCGGGCGGGGTTGGCGGCCACCAGGGCCCTGGTGCTGTTTAAGGTCACTCCTGGTGCATATTGCCGGAGGAGAAGCTGCCACTGCCATCCCTGCCCTCCTGCTTGGGGCGCGGCTGGCCGCGGGGGCCGGGCAGGCCGGCTTTGCCGCGGCCACCACTGAGCTGGCGGTGGCCGCAGCGGCGCCTTGCCCTGTGCCACGCCGGGATGGGCCCTGGCACGGCGCCTCCCAGCCCCTGGAACAAACTGCCTGTGGGCTGCTTTGATGCTCTTTTGTCAATGGGACCATGAGGCCTTACCCACCTTTCTAATTGGGCTGGCGGCACACCCATCTTCAGCAGTTTTTTGGGACATGTTTTGTCCTTCCCTTACCCTTCCAGGGGAGAGGGAGACTGATGCCTTCTGGTAATGGCCCAGCCATTAAAAGCAGGTGAGGCAGTGTTTCTTACCTCTTTCACCACTCCTCAGTCCTCTAGGGGGGCATTTTAAGGTTGGCCTGGAGCTGTTGGGTCTGCCCTGGACAGCAGGCAAGCATGGACTCTCTGCTGCTGCTGGGCTCTGGACCCCCTCCCCCCTGAAAACCGTGGTTCCACCTACTTAGAAGCCTGCAAGGAACAGAGTTTCCTGTTAAGGCTAGGTTGCCATTGGTGAGGCAGGAGGTAGTTGTTGGTACCACTGTTTTTTGTAATCCTCCTATTTTTGGAATGTCTTGTTGTCCGTGAAGGTTGTGGATGATGGAGCCTGAGCACAGGAATAGTATGGCTTTGAAGACTGCGTGAGTTGAAACATGGAGGAAGGCTAGTGGTGGGAGGTTGAGTCTGATGGTGGGTATTATGAGGCCTAGTTGGCTTGAGGTGGAAAAGGCGATGATTTTGTTGATGTCGTTTTGGGTGAGGGCGCATGTAGGGGCAAATAGTGTGGAAAGAGCTCCTAGGCACAGGCATAGAGTGAGGGCGGTTTGGTTAGTGTTAAATATAGGGTAGGTTTGGATAAGGAGGAAGATTCCGGCCACTGCTATCGTGCTGGAGTGGAGTAGAGCAGAGATGGGCGTTGGGCCTTCTATGGTGGCTGGGAGTCATGGGTGGAGGTCGAATTGGGCGGATTTGCCTGTTGCTGCCAGAAGGAGTCCCAGGAGGGGGAGCGTGGGCGTTTGGGAAGGGGAGGAGAGTTGTTGGATTTCTCAGGGTTTTGAGGTGTAGGCTAGTCATGCTATGCAGAGAATAAGTCCGACATTGCCAACTCAGTTGTAGAGGACAACTTGGAGGGCGGCGGTATTAGCTTCTGCTTGGCCATGTCATCAGCTGATCAGAAGGAAGGATATAATGCCCACTCCTTCTCAGCCGATGAGTAGCATGAGGAGGTTGTTGGTGACAATTAGGATTAGTATAGCGATAAGGAATAGGAGGAGGTAGGAGAAGAATTGGTGATGTATGGATCTGAGGCTATGTATCATGTTGCAAACTGCAGGCTAGACTAGGATACAGATAGGGCGATGGGGAAGAATGTGAGAGAGTAGAAGTCTATCTTTAGGCTGATTGGGATTTTGAAGGTGATGATGAATTTTCATTCTCAGAGGGACATGAGACTTTCCGTCCCTGTGTAGATGTGGATTGATATTGGGATTAGGCTGATGAGGAAGGAGGTTTTTCCTGTCTTTGTGATGGTGGCTGGGCTGTTTTTAAGGTTGGGTGATAGGAGTGGAGGATAATGGGGGTGGATAGGGTTATTAGGGTTAGCAGTAGGAGGGTGTTTAGGACTAATGGCAGGTCCGTTACTTTCACCTGGATTTGCACAGGGATGAGTGGCTCCTAAGGCCATTGGTTAGGTTTGCTAGTAGTCACCAGGTGGCCATGAGAGGTAGGAGGGGTTGCATGCCTTGTGTTAGTAGGAGGATTCGGCTGTGGGTGCGTTCGTAGTTGGTGCTGGCTAGGCTGAAGAGTATTGAGGAGGTCAGTCCATGTGAGATGATTAGGATTATTGCCCCTGAGAAGGCTCATTGGGTTTGAATCATGGTTGCGGCGACAATTAGGCCTATGTGGCTGACCGATGAGTAGGCGATTAGGGATTTTAGGTTGATTTGGCGTAGGCAAATGGTGCTGGTTATCAGTGCCCCTCATAGTGCGAGGGTAATGAAGGGGTAGTAGAGGTTGTCTGATGCTCATTTTACGAGGATGGTTATTTGTATAGAGCCGTATCCTCCTAGCTTTAGTAGCAGGGGGGTGAGGAGCATGGATCCTGCGATAGGGGCTTCTACATGAGCTTTGGGGAGTCCTAGATGTAGTCCCTATAGGGGAGCTTTAACAATGAAAGCTATTAGGAGGGCGAGGCTTGATGCGATGCCTGTTCAGGAGGAGGTGATTGTTGGGTGTGAAAGTTTGAGGCTTGGGAAGTGTAGGGTGCCTATTTGGTTATGTAGGTGGAGGATGGCGACTACCAGGTGCAGTGAGCTGGCGAATGTGTAGAATAGGAGGTTAATGCCGCCATTTAGTCATTTGGGCTGGCTCCCTCATTGAGTGATGAGGATCAAGGTCGGGACGAGGGTTGCCTCAAATGCGATGTAGAAGAGTATTAGTTGTAAGGCTGAGAAGGCCAGGAGGATGAAGGGTTGAACTATTGCAGAATTTCCCCACGAGACTAGACGACCGCCGATGGCAAAAGTGAAACAGTCTGCTCTCTGGCACCAGGTGGGATTTTCCAGCTTTGATTCTCAAGTCCTGCCTGCTTTGCTGGAGACCTTTCCCCATGACTGGCCAATGCCAGAGAGAGCTGGCCCCTCCCCTGTCAGGGCTTTTTCCCCAGGGAGCAGGGCCCAGAGGCACCACCCAATAAGGGAGAAGCATCAGGGGAAGAGAGTTAGGTGACATTTCAGTGGGGGGAATGGGCACTGCTGGGCAAGGCCAGATAGAAAAAACATTACAAATCAGATGCAATCTAAACCCAATGAATGTGTGACCTCATTTCCCCTTTTCTTATTAAATTAAGAAGGAGGAAGGCTCGGTTGGTGGGAGCTGCTCAGAGTTCGGACCTTGAGTACCTTTAAAGTTGCAAAAGAAAAATGACTTTTAGTGCAAACTGTTTAGAAAAATGCTGTTAAGGAATAATGATAATTAGAAGGAGAAGGTTGGGCGCTTTCTCCTCCTTTTGGCAGCACTGGCCACTTGTGGGCCCTCTGCAGGTGGTTTTCCAGTTTTCAGGATGAAAGGTTTCACCCACTCAGCAGGCACCCATCTGAGATCTGGGGGAGTGGACACATAGGCGTACCCACGACCCCAGGTGACCTGATCATGAGGACATTTTGTTTCTCTGGTCACTGGATCCTTTACTATCATATCCGGTGACTTTTGCTGAAAGGCAGAACTGGTTAAAGTGGGGTTATTTAGTTTAACATTTACATTTTCTAGTTTTTTTTGAAAAATTCCCTTTGGACCTTGGAGACCCCCCGCCCCCATTGTCCCAAAAGTCCAGAAATTGCTTCTTTAAAGGGCATTGAGATAGCCAATGTCCAGCCTGACCACACAGGAGACATGTTGTTCCTCTCTTGGGCGGTGGCACAGGTAGAGGAAGCACGGTGTCTGCAGCAGCAGCTCTTTGTGGTGGCTTGACTCTGGAACTGTGGTTTTGATGAGCTTTTATGAAGGGAATCTTCCTGGCACACACCTGGAGCATGTCACGTAAAGTTGGAGCCGCTTCTATAGACAGGCTGAGGATAGCTGCTGTGTACTGTTCATCTGCATCGGCCAGAGCCATCTCCTCCAGGACCTGTTCCTGGGCTCCTTCGTTCTTAACCTGTAACTCGATAGCTCGGGTTAACCGCTCCACAAATGTTCTTAAAGGTTCTGATGGAAGCTGCTTTATTTTCCTGTAAGGTTGGAAAGACTCATCGGTCTGGGTTGCTAATTGAGTTGGCAGATTCTTCTTATCAACAGCCGTTTCAGGATTTTGCCAAAGCTCCGGAAGCAAATCTCTTTGGAGGTCCAAGGAAACTGTAGTATTTTTTGCTAAATTTGCTGTCAAATGTTAGCAGAAGTATTCTCTTTCATATTTAAATTTGGCCTGAGCTTTGCATAAACCCTGAACCGCCTGTTGGGATAAGAGGTCCCAATTGCTGTGGACAGCACTCCCTCTTTTTGATTGTTGATATGTGAAAGGGGTGGCAGAAAAGCTGGGATTGCTTCCGGGTTCCCGGCTCCCCCCGCTCCCTCCGAGGCATGGGAACTGGGACTGTGGGCGGGGAACCTGTGGGAAGGAGGGTCAGGGAGGGGCTGGAGGCTTGAGTCACATGGGGCGGAGTCGGAGGGCAGAGGTTTGAGGGTAGGGGGCAGGGTCGGAGGGGAGGGCAGTGCCGGGGCGGCGCCAAAGGGAAGGAGGTGTCTGGGGAGAAGAAGGAATTGCAGGAAGGAGGGACAGAGAAAGGGAGAGACTCCTCATGGCTCGGGAGCACATGGCTTTTGCCATTTTGGACAAAGGAATCCCCTCCATCTTGTGACGCCCCCCCCCCCCCCCACCTGGGGACCACTAAGATGGAACGTCTGAGCACTGGGACTGCCTGCAAAGGTATAAGCTGGGGAAAAGTCACAAAGAAGTGGCTTTTTTTTCCTTTTTATTTTGCTTTTGCAATGCAAACCATATTTTTAAGCTCTAAAAAGCAAAATTTGCATCTTCTTTGTTATTAGAGGAGCCAGATTCAACTATTTTTTTTTGTTATAGCCTCCCAAAATTCTGGGGAGCTTATTTGCTCTAATGATAAATGTGGAAACTGAGAAAACCACAGAGGTAATTTTTCAGCTGTTTCTTTGAATAATGGGTCTCACCATCATCCAAGGCATATGAAATATGGTAATAGACTCTTTTGTGAGACACAGACAGCCTTGCACCCATTTTTGGCTCAGATTTTGAGTTTCTGTGGCCTCTTTATTGTGACTGAGAAACTGAAAGGAAAAAAAAAGCTCACTGGAAAGAAAAAAAAAGCAAAAAGGGGAAACAGTTTCCTTTTCCACCCCCCATGCTGTTGAAAGAAGCGTCCTCTTAAAGCACTTTGAAGGTTCACTCTGAAAAAAAAAACCTTTTTCCCTGAAGAACACCGCCTCTGGAAAAGATTTTCCCTTAGAAAACCAGAAGTGGTACTCACCGGAATTCCATTGTTCCTTTCCTTTCTTTCCCAATCACTCCTTTTGCCTGAGACTGACCCTTTTTGGTGCAAAAAGAGCTTCCAGTCTTGGTTCCCAGGGTCATATTTCCATGAACATGTGGTCAACTTCTTTTGGAGGAGCTTGCCATTCAGGGGGGCTTCTTCGCAGCACTCCGATGGGTTTTTTGAGTGCCAAGGAGAAAACTGTAGCCCTGGCCTGTAGAATCCTGTGTTTCGGAGACTCTGCAGCAAACGCCAAGCCTGATGGGTCTGTCTCTGCGTGGGTGGGTATGTTTTGTGATTCACGTTGTTAGAAATAAAGCGGGCAGGAGACTAAGTTAACTCCTTTAATGCCTTTATTTCAGCTCTTTTATGGAGGGAAGGCTCGGGGATGCCTACGCCACCGCTGCTCCCAATGGGCACCGCAGAGGAGGAGGTTCACGACAACTTTGCTGCGCAGCCACAAGTCAGGAGCTTTGCCTCGCGGGAGCTCCCTAGGTCTCGTTTTAGGCTCCTCAGGTCCAGGGGGTCTCTCAGCGAGGGTCTCCTAGGTTATGACAAAATTCTGGAAAATAGCTGGAAGGTGTCAGCAGATACTTGAGCTCCTTCCTTACCTGGCACTGCCTTTCATCCTCCCGAAATTCATGCTGGCTCATGTTTTCTAGGGGCTGTTGGTGTCCACTGCACTTCCGTCCTGCCTGATTTTCATAAGGGGTGGTGTTGGGCCAGGAGCGGGCCAGGAGTGGGCGGGGCCTCCAGTTTGACAGGCAGGCAGGGAGGAGCTGGTGAAAAAGCGGGTGGCGTCGATGTCATGACGGGCAGCTGGGGAGCAGCAGGTGAGGCAGTGGTGGCTTAGGCTACTAGGGGAGCAGTGGAGGCTTAACTTATGATAAGGTAAGGGGCCCTGGGGCCTTGAGAACTGGGAAACAACTAGGGAAGTACAACATTTGGTAACGAAGTGGGGTTCGGGGTACAGCAAAAAAGTAACATTAATACATAGAACTGGTAACCTATACAGATAACAGACAATACAGATAACTGGTAACTAACAATCAGGTATAACAGATAATACAGAGAACTGGTAACCAGTAATCATTCGATAACTTGTAAAAATTGTATCTTAGGAATTACGTTCTTATCAACGTAGCCGCGTGAGATTCCTGTGCCACGTGCTCCCCAAGTGGTTCTTCCAGCTTTTTGGGAACCTTTTGTGGCTTCGAGCCGCACGTTGCACGCCAGTTGTAGAATTTCCCACGAGACTAGATGACCGCCAATGGCAATAGTGAAAGAGTCTGCTCTCTGACACCAGGTGGGATTTTCCAGCTTTGATTCTCAAGTCCTGCCTGCTTTGCTGGAGCCCTTTCCCGATGACTGGCCAATGCCAGAGAGAGCTGGCCCCTCCCCCGTTGGGGCTTTTCCCCCAGGGAGCAGGCCCCAGAAGCACCATCCAATAAGGGAGAAGCGGCAGGGGAAGAGAGTTAGGTTCCATTTCAGTGTGGGGGAGATGGGCACTGCTGGGCAAGGACAAATAGAAAAAACATTACAAATCTGATGCAATAGAAACCCAATGACTGCATTACAACAAACTGTGATTACTGTTGTGATAAAAATTTATTTGCGGATGGGGGGGGTGGTTCTTGTTCCAGGTGATTTTGGCTTGCTTATGAGTATTAAGAGGAAGGAGTCAGCACGATAGGACTAGTTGTGGAGGGGCGGAGATTTGGTCAATGGAGGTTGAAGGGGTTAGGTCCCCCCTACCTAGATAGTACCTAGAACCGCGGTTCTAGATAGTACCTAGAACCGCGGTTCTAGATAGTACCTAGAACCGCGGTTCTAGATAGTACCTAGAACCGCGGTTCTAGATAGTACCTAGAACCGCGGTTCTAGATAGTACCTAGACCTGGTCCCTTGGGCTGGGCCCCCCAGTTGGTGGGAAAACCCAGACTGGCTTTCTCCTGGAAACTGGAATAGAGTCGGCAAAGGGGAAAAGACAACCAAGACTGGATTGCTCATGGAGTCTGGATTGGCGTCACCTGGATGGAGGGAAAAGCTGGACTGTACTCTGGGCCGTGAGTTAAGTCTGTGTAGAATGCAAGTGCATAATTCACGACTGATCCAATCCCACTGAAGATTTTCCATCCAATTTGGTGGGAATGGGCCTCAAGTTGTGATTTGCATCCACAGCTCCCCAGTCTGGACTTTTCCTGTGGAACACTGGCATCAGGGGCAGAGAAATGCTCTTGGAAATGAAATTCAAAGGCAGCATCTGAGACAACGGCCTTTCAATCTGGGATTCAAATTTCTAGGAAATAACTTCAGTGCTATCTATTACAGAGTAACTGAAATCAAATGGAGACAAGCAGATCAACTTGGTATTGATTTCTTCTGGGGAGGATGTTCTACACGAATGATCCCTTTTCCTCATTTACTGAAGCTATCTCTGTGTTATCCCTACCTCTTGCTGAACCTGCACCCCAACTTTGCAATATGTGCCCCAGGTTGATTAATTGAAGATCATATTAGGGAATAAAGAATTCTTCTGAAGCACATCTCCACCTTTGATTTCCTCTGAAAACAGACAATGAACAGAAACATCCTGAATCTACATGTGGTCTGTGTATTATTTCAAAATCATTGATCATCAAGTGATGCTTTCTGTTTTGTTTCCAGATTGAAAATAGAGTTGCTGAGATAAGTTTTAACAGTAAGAAAGCAGCAAGTTCTCTCGGGTTTGACAGTCTGGAAGCACTGGACGGGTCCTATTTCTATATTGTGGCATCAGTGTTGGAGTCTATGGATAAGTTGCTCTTGAATTGAAATTTTTCTTGACTCTTCTGCAAATGTGAATAGAACTAGAAAAGAAAATTATGACCATACTGAAATGCGGCACAACATCGAGTTCAGCTGACAGTGTGAAGTGTTTTTATATCCACAAAGCTTTATTGCACTTCAGTTTGCACTGCTGAGCTGTGAGTTTAGTTTCAAACGTCTGCTGTTGCTGAAGAACAGACCCAATTCACATTCTGCTATTTTTCCTGTCCTAAAAGAGCATTTTAGTTGCTCTGCACCAGTTCCATAAGGAAATATGCTAACGTAATATTAAAATGAAATAATGATGTGATGTTGCATCTTGGTTATCTGACCTGAAAATCTAGGACTGCAGCTATAACTCCTGATTGCCTTTTTGTATGAGTGATTTAGTGCTCAAACTAAGTTCAGCAATCAGAATTAAAAAACAAACAAAAATACACAAGAAAAGAGGAAAAAAAAGAGAGGCTGCATTAGGAGAACATTTCCTCTCTGGAAAAACTAAAGACGTTTACTTAGGGCTTTTCCTTTTGCCAGCATCCCAAATGCTCCTACATTACTAAAAAACGTAAATTCCAGTATCATCTACCTTGAGACGTGGAAGACCAGGAAATGACACGTCTTAAATATCCACAGGGAACTGAATTGTTTTCCTGGGACGCAGAGTGCCGTCTCCAGCTCTGGGGCCTCCAACATGAGAAGGACATGAACCCGCTGAAGTGACTCCAGAGGAGAAATAAGGGCTAAAGAACCTTTCCTATAAAGGCAAGCTGGGAGGGCCTGGGTTTTTCAGCCTGGAGAAAAGGCTTTGGCAAGACTTAGAGCATCCTTCCTGTGCTGAAAGGGGGTTATAAGAAGGCTGGAAGAAAATATATACAAGACCTTGGTATGATAGGACACAGGGGAATGGCCTTAAATGAAAAGAGGGCCGGTTTCTATTACAGAACAGGTACAAATGCTGTACTGTGAGGGTGGCAAGGCAGTGAGAGGGGTCTTCCAGAGAAGTTGTGGATGCCCTGTCCCTGGCAGTGTTCAATGTCAGGTTAGATGAGGCTTTGAGCAACCTGGTCTAGTGGCAGGTGCCCCGATGACAAAAGGGAAGGGCTTGATGACCCTCAAGGTGCATGAGTGGAGTGCATTCAATGCCATGTTCTCTAGCCCAGGTGTTTATAAGGCTGTTCTTGAAGTGGGTCCCATTGTCTGACTCAATTCTCTCCGGGGTGCCATGTCTCCACAGGATTTGCTTTTCAAGGCCCACCATGGTGTTCCGGGCAGTAGCGTGAGGCACCGGGTAGGTCTCTAACCATCCAGTGGTGGCTTCCACCATGGTCAGCACATAGCGCTGGCCTTGGCGGGTTTGGGGAAGGGTGATGTAGTCAATCTGCCAGGATTCCCCGTACTTAACGCTTGGACCTTTGCCCGCCATACCATAGCGGTTTTGCCCGCTTGGCCTGCTTGATGGCAGCACACGTCTCACAGTCATGGATAACCTGAGAAATACTGTCCATGGTTAGATCCAGCCCTCGGTCTTGTGCCCGCTTATAGGTGGCATCCCTGCCCTGGTGACCTGAGGTATCATGGGCCCATGGAGCTAGGAACAACTCTCCCTTGTGTTGCCAATCTAAGTCTATCTTTGACACCTCTATCTTTGCAGCCTGACCTATCTGTTTGTTGTTCTGGTGCTCCTCATTAGCCCGACTCTTGGGGACATGGGCATCTACATGGTGGGCTCTCACAGGTAGCTTCTCTACCTGACTGGCAGTGCCCTACCATTCATCAGCAGCCCAGATTGGTTTCCCCCTACACTGCCAGTTGGCCTTTTTCCACCTTTCCAGCAAAGCCCACAGAGAACTGGTGAATGCCAATCAGCGTATCCGTGACTCGGTGTAGAGGTAGGGCTTTGGTCACTTGTCTCTTTCAGCAATGTCCAGGGCTAGTTGAACAGCTTTGGGTTCAGTTAGTTGACTCGATCCACCCTCTCTTTCAGTGGCTTGTGCAGCTTGCAGTGTGGGGCTTTATACGGCTGCTTTTTAATTCTGGTTTCTCCTTAGGACTCGGCAGGAACTATTAGTGAAAAGAGCATAGCGTGTTTCTTTGGCTGGCACTTGGTTATATGGTGGAGTTGCTTTAGCACGTGTCACTTGTTCCTGTTCCTCTCCGTCCATGAGATTAAAGTTTTGACTTTCTGGCCAGTTGGTACTTACTTTAAAAATCTCAGGGCAATTCGGGTGTGCTGAGTGATGAGGCCAATCCATTTGCTCCATGTGGCATGGTGGGTGGCGGGAACTTTTCCTTTAAACATCCACCCCAGCACTGGTAGTCGGGCTGCCAGGAGGAGTTGTGCTTGTGTGCCAGTCACCTCTGAGGCGACTTGAACTCTTTCCTAGGCAGCCAAGATTTCCTTCTCTGTTGGAGTGTAGTTGGCTTTGGACCCTCTGTAACTTTGGCTCTAGAATCCCCAGGCACCTTCTGCCAAAGGCTCTAGGACAGGCCATTGTTCCCAGCTGTAGAGTAGAGCACATTCTTTGCCTCTGGTCTTATCCTGACTGGGTCAAAGGCTACCACACCAGCGATCTCCTGCTTGATCTGAGAAAGGCTTGTTGCTGTTCTGGGCCCCAGTGGAAATCGTTCTTCTTGCAGGTGACCAGGTAGAGAGGGCTCACAATCTGGCTGTACTCAGGGGTGTGCATTCTCCAAAAACCTATGGCGCCTAGGAAAGCTTGTGTTTCCTTCTTGCTGGTCTGTGGAGATGTTGCAGTGGTCTTATTGATGACCATGGTGGGTATCTGATGCCGTCCATCTTGCCACTTTACTTTCAGGAGCTGGATCTCTTGGGCAGGTCCCTTGACTTTGCTCTTGATGGCAAAAGCAGCTTCCAGGAGAATGTGGATGATCTTCTCTCCTTTCTCAAACACTTCTGTTGCTGTGTTCCCTGACACAATGATGTCATTGATGTACTGTAGATGTTCCGGAGCCTCACCCTTTCCCAGTGCAGCTTGGATGAGTCTAGGGCAGATGGTGGGGCTGTGTTTCCACCTCTGGGGCAATCGGATTTAGGTGTATTGCACGCCCCTCCATCCTCCAGGGAGGTGTTTTCTGATTATGGGCCAATGGGGCCCCCCAGTGACATGACACATTCCATCATCCCATTGTGAGATGCTCCAGCCAGTGGGGGAGGAGCCAGCTGTTCCTAGCTAGATCAAAACTGAGACTGAAGAACATAAGGTATCCAGTTTTTCCACTGTATTCCCAGAGGAAGACCGGACCCGTCTTGTCACCACTGGACTTTCTACAGGAGCATCTCTACTCCCCAGAACCACATCTGTTACTCCAGGAGGAGTTGTTTGGACTGCTTCCAACACCCTGACCATCAGGGTGCCAGGTCACATCCCTAACTCTGTCAGGGTTTTCTAGGATTTTTGGTTGCTACCTTGCTTGGCCTCTTTATACTACTATATTTGTCTTTTTTTCTGTTCTTCTTCTTCTTCTTCTTTCTTTTTTTTTTTTTTTTTTTTTTTTTTTTTTTTTTTTTTTTTTTTAATTAAAAACCTTTCCTAGTAGAGAACTGTTACTCCTATTCCCAAATCTTTGCCTGAAAGGCCCTAAGTGCAAAATCATAATAATTTAGAGGGAAGGGGGCTTACATTCTCTTACATTCCAAGGAAGGCTCTAGCTCTCCTTAGCAGACAAGTGTCTTTCAGAACCAAGACACTGAATAACTCTGTCCTTTGTGGGGGAGTTATGACCACCTATTAAAAAAAACAAGAAAAAACCCCCTGAAACTGATGTTTCTATTTTCACTTGATTCCTCTTTGGGGGGAAAAAGGGGCCTGATGTTGTTCTCATCCCTGGTTTCATGACAGATGTGGATATCTGCTCTGGGGGCCAGGACAGCTGCATGTCAGGGATGTGATGGGTAATGGGCACCACGGGTTGATGCTGTGTTCTTGCCTACCTCGACTGGTCAATGCTGCTGCTGCTGGGGTTTGAATATTGCCACGGAGCTTCTGTGGACACGGAACAGTCCTTGCCCTTGTAGTTGGATCTGTGCCTTCCTTGGAGGCTCCTATTTGCCCTGGATTGGCCGAGAGAGGAGATGTGAGGGAAGCCACACAAGCCTCCACTTGCTCCTTTTTTTGCCAAGTACCCTGGAGTGAGTGCAGTAACCCTGAGGATGGAAAAGGCCTTGGGATGAGGCCAAGAGACCTGGGGAAACCATTTTGCAGAATGACACTTGTGTGGAAAGGTTTGTCTAATACTTGGTGGTTTTGTTCATATTGCGTGTGTTTTGTTTTTTGAATGAATATTTGAGTTCTGGGGCACTGCATTCAAAGGCAAGCAGATCTTTTCTAGTGCACAATAGCCTTCTTGTAATTATTTTCTATTTGGTTTTGTGGAGCAAAGTTGGGTTTTGGTTTCATCCTCTGTACATAAGGGGTACATAAGGGCACAGGAACTGCACTGACCCTTCCACACCAAGAGTTCCACGTGCCCACTGGTTAATTGGAGTAGGTGATTTAGGCTCTGCCCAAAGGAGATTCCCAATGGAGTTTTAAAGAGAGGCACTGTTGGATTCTCCAGAGCCGGTTAATTTTTGTGTTGTGTACTAAACAGTTGAACGTTTGGTTTTTTTTTTTTTTTTTTCTTCCAGAACGCTGCCGTGCAACCCACCTGGGTGCTTGGCACATGCTAGGTTTTTTCCATCTCTTGTCACGTCAGAACACCCTGGCATCCTCAGGTCCAGAGGGACTTTGAGAAAAAGGATTCCCAGAGAGACAAGCAAGGTAATGTTTTTGTTATGGATTTGCTTGGAAAATTCTGCAAGAAAATAATTTCCACCTTGTTTGGGTTTATTTTTGTTTTGTTTGGTGGGGGTTTTTGTGTGTGTGTGGTTGGTTTTTTTTTTCTTTTGTTGTTGTTGATGTTGTGGGGGTTTTTTGTTGTGGTTTTTTTTTTTTTTTTTTTTTTTTTTTTTTAAGTTTTGGTTTTGTGTGAGTTTTGTTTTGTTTTTCACAAAACCAAACGGAAGCAAGCCACCTCTGGGAAACCCAACAGCAGCTGTCACTGAAACTCCAGTGGGAGTCCCTTCCAGGCGAGCCGAAATGCCCTCAGTCCCTGAGAAAAAGTGTCACTTAGCATGGGGTAGGACTGACTTGAGGCCTTAGTTCCACAGCAGCGCTGCTCCTCTAGGGCTGTGCACTATGGCTGAGGAGGGACGGGTATGGAAGAAGGAGGAAAACAGCCCAGCCTTTCACAAGCTATTCACAGTCTGCACTGGGGCTGGAGGCGCTTCCCTCCTCTGCTTTGCATGGATTTTATCTGCTCCCCTCCTCTCCCCCAGGTCAAAGTTCCCAGCACATGGGGGCTTTTTGGCTCCCTCTGGCCTCAGCCCTCTGGCACGGGAGCAGTCTCCCTCTGTGGGCGTAAGAACACGTCCTGCGCTTTCTGCACAGGAAGGATGCTCCAAGTGTTGCTAAAGGCTTTTTTCCAGTCCTGGCTGTGGCCTCTTAGGGGTCAGTGTTATCAGCAGGAAGTGCGGCCAGAGGGGCTCAGGCAGAACTTGGGCTGGGTGTGACCTGTGCTGGCCACATCTGCGCTGTCCTTGCTGGGGTGGGCAAAGGCAAATCTGGCAACTGAGCACGTGCTCTCGAGACTCTGCCTCGGCTGTCTTAAAATCTGTCTAGAAAATGAAAGTGTGCTTGGCTTGACTTGGTTTGCAGCACTTCAAAGTGGTCTTCAAAGCTTCTTTGAGAACTATGACCTGAATTAAGGCCAGAGTTCTTTTGTGCAAGCATCATTCTAATAGACAGTGGTTGTTCACCTGGACTGGTTTTAATGTCTCTGTTTATTTCTGAAGTTCCCATTTATTTTGCTGTATTGCTGTGGATGTTCACCCTCGTACTCTGGACAGTGGTTGGGGAATTTTTCTTCATTCCACAGCTATAATACTTTATTTTTTTTTCCTCCGTAGCAGTAAAATTCTCCAAAGCACTAACCTGGCTGCAGCATGGCATTTTCTCAGAGAGTAATGCTGCTTCTCGCAGGCAGCGCTGCCCTGTTCTGGGTGTCTTGGTGCAATTTTTCACTGCATCCTGTAGCCCCAGAATTCATGGCTGTCCCTCGGGGTTCTGAAGGAGCGCTGTCTTTGGATTATTTGGCTTCAGAGTGGGAAGTGCATGATCTGAACTGTGGCATCTCAGCTATATTTTAGCAACCCTGGAAAAGCAAGCTCTTCTTCATGAGGAACCGCTTTGTCTTGAAAGTCAATGTGTCACGCAAGAGGTGCTGCCAAGGGTGAGATTGTGCCTTCTGTCATTCTCTGTTTAAATCACCTCTGTGAAACCTTGATAGGCTTCAATAGTTTCTGTGGTTTCACGTTTATTGGCCCTCCAGTGCAGGCCACAGACACGAACGGTTTCAAACGAGCAATTCCCCTGCTCACCCTGCCCCCGGGAGCAGCTGGAGCCTCCAGGCCGGGCTGAGGGAGCAAACACTTGGGGGTGACACAGCTCCACACTGAGGGTGCTTGGGGACAATGTGTAGCTTTGTCCTGGATTTTTGGGGTTTTTTGTTTAGCTTTCTACGAGGTTTCAATCATCGACTTGGTAAAAATAAATGGTAAGGACTGAAACCATGAGGGACTGGCAAGTTATATGCACCAAAGACAACTTTTTTTTAATAGCTGTGAAACTTCTCTCTTGATTTTGGGACTCTTTTTTGGCCAATTGTATTGTAAGAAGTCTTATTTTAAAGTAATCTGCTTCAAGCATGAATTTATTGTACAAATAGCCTCTAATGTCAGAAGGTTAAAAGCACTAACACCAACATGGCACCTCCTTAATTTTTAGCAGCAAAACTTGGTCTTAACTAAATGTGAAACTTGATTTCTCTGCTGCTAATAAGTTAATAAAGGAGTTTATCAGCTTTTGCTGCCCTTTGTTGATACTCAAGGTCATGAACAAATTGCTCTACTGTTCTAAACGAAATATGGATATTACACCTCCCTCCTTCTCCCCAGCCTAGAAACACGTGGATTGATCTTTGGTCTTCTTTCTTTGTGTTTCTGCGGCTTTTTGAATTGCGTGGAGAAGGTGTCTGTGGACATGGCAGCCGGGGAAAGGTGCTGGGAAGGAGCTGCTCAGAAATCCAGAAGCAGCGGTGGATTGGGAGCTGGGGGTCCTGCCTCGGTCCCACCCTCCTGGACACTCTGTGTCAAGGTAATATTCCCGTTTTCCTTCCTGACCGTGGAGCCGGCGGAGAACAGAACTCTTTGCATTGGTGGAAAGGGGAACAGCAGTGGAAAAGTGCTGCTTGTGTCCTCAGCGAGCAGTGGGAAGAGCCCAGGGGAAATACTGGCTAGCTGAGGGATCCTTGTGTCCCCTCTGGAATAAATCCCCGTGTCTCCTGGGACCTGCTGGTTTGCAGTCCGGTTTTGGAGACATTTTGCTGCCGCTTTGGTACTGAGGGAGTGGAAATTCAGAAATGGATTTCGGGATGATTTCCATAGGTTCTCCTCTTTTGGAGGAGCTGCAGGGTGAGGTCAGTATTCTGGGGCAGAATGCAGGGGGCTTCTCCCAGCCGAGTTTCTCCTGGAGCTGGGTGCTGGGTGTAATGCCGCATGTCTAAGCCGGCTTTGGGGCGTTTTGCAGTCCCAGCTCTAAGCCCGAGCCCAGGCCTGGCTGTGTCCCAGCACTGAAGCTGGCAGCTGGGTGTGCTTTTCCAGCCCTTCCATCACGCAGGTGATCCCAGATTCCCCGAGCTCCCCGGTGCACAGCCTGGACTCGCTCCCGGGCAGCTGCGCTTCCATCTGCCCGAAGCGAGGACGTCCTGCCCGGGTTTGAAACTTTATTCCTGTTGTTTTTCCTCTTCCGGGGAGCTGGCAAAAAAGGAGAGCTCCACTAGGAAGTGAAGCCACCTGAAGGCCTTTTCCCTGGCCAGGCTTCCCTCTTTTCTCTCTGACTCCTGGATAATTGCTTGAGCGTAACCAGCGAGTGTCCGTTTGATTTCCTGCCTTTTCCAATAAATCCTTGCCGTCTGCTGGAGTGTGTTCCTGGTATCATCCTCCTCCTCCTGCATGGATTTGTAAGTAAAGTTCCTGACTTCTGCCCCACTGAATTTTGTTCTTCCAGCAATTGTGGCTCTCTCGTTGCACTGAAACTTCCCCGCTCTGCTGAGAGTTTGAGATGTCAAATCCCAGTAAGACTGGAGTTTCTTTGGATTGCTACTCGCCCAAAATACAGAGAATTCTTGGACAAGTGTAAGCTGACATGTTTAGTTCACACTTCCCTTTAAAATCAGAGCAGAGGAGGCAGATTTTAAATCATCCTTCCATGAACTTCCACCAACCTCCTCACTGTTCCAAAAGTTTTCAATGTTAGAAATTCCCGAGCTTGTTTTCTAGGCAAGCTGGGATTTGGGTGTTCTTCCTTCCTTTTATTTCATGGTTTTCCCCTCTCTGATTTGAGTGAGGGGATATTTATTGCAAATGCCATTTTTCCATCCCAATTGGCATTTTTGTACATCTTAGGGCACATTTCCGAGGAAATTTGCCAAAAGAGTGTCGGTAAATCGGCATTGTGAAGCACCATATCTGCAGAATGTTGTAAATTCCCAGGAAAACTTGCTGAGTCATGAATCTCTCTGTAAAGTTCAATTTACTGCATTTTTAATGACACCAATCCCATTAAAACTTAAATCCTGGCCTAATTGCTGTTCCTTGGACACAAGGGGGAGGTTCTCTCCTGCCTTGGCACATTAGGATGTTCATCCGAAGTGAGTTTCCCGCTAAAATGGAATTTATTTCCAAGCAAAACTGGTAATTGTCTAAAAACCTTCTTGTCTGGGAGGCACTGGGTTTGTTTTCCCCATCCCTGCGTAGTGCAGGATACTCCTGGAGCTGTGTTAGACAGTGGCAGGAGAGGAGAGCTGCATTTTTTTTTTTTCCAGTCCGTTTTATTTTGTTGAGTTTTATTTTTTCATGGAATTTTTTGTTTAGAATTTTTAAAATTGTTTTCTATTTAATTTCTTCTTTCTTTCTCTTTTAATGTTATTATTTTTACTTTTTATTATATTTTCTTTTTAATTACTTTTAATTTTTTAAATATTAATTTTATTTTCATGTTATTTTTATTTTGTGTGGGGTTTTTTATTATATAATTTTATTTTATTTTATTTACTTTTTTATTACTTTTATTTTATTTTAAAATATTTTATTTTATTTCTTTTTTTGTGTGTGTTTACTTTTTTCTTTCCCCCCCCCCCCCCCCCCCACCCCTTACCCTTTCTTACCCCAAGTATGTGGCAGACTGGCTGTTGGCAACAAAGAAGTTGGAAAATGACATCCGTGGCCACCGAAGGTCTGGATATAATCGGGAGTGAGAGCAAAACCTCTGTATTTTCTGCTCCATTGAAGAACCCGAAGGGAGAAAGCTGTGAACGCCATGGTGCCGTTTTTTCCTTTTTACCCCCTACCAGGTCTCATTCTACCCATGCAGAGTATTAGCAGCAGGAACTTGATGTCGGGGTGTATTTCAGAGGTAGCAATAAAAGGAAGTAGATTTTTTTATTCTGTAACTCTCCAAACCTCATTGTTTAGTAACAAAGAAATCCAAAACAAAGCAAACAAAAAAAACAATACCAAAACAAAACGCCCCACAAACAACCCCCCTCGGAAAAACCCACATAAAGAGAAAATATGTCAATATTATTTTTATGAGAATGAAATCTTTACCCTTTAGAAAAGCAGGCTAATTTAATTCTAATTAATTGTTCTTCTGATGTGTTAGGTTAATGAATTCGTATAGTTTAAAATATTGTTTAAAATATAAACAAACACAAATTTTTAAAAAGAAATACAAAAGTAAGAAAGTATAATTAATAAAAAGTGAAATGTAAAATACAAAAAATATCAGCAATATAAATAAATACAATCTATATTATGACATGCTATGTGTATTATAATATATCTAATGTACATAGATACTGATATAAAACTGAAATGGTAATGCTAAATATAAATACAATAAATACTAAAAATTTGATCTATAGCCTACAATCAAAGCCTTTTTGGTTTGAATTTGGTGAGTGGCAGGGTTCTGGTAGTTGCACTTGGGAGTCTTTTGGGGCATTTCTTTGACAGGATTTTTGGGCGGGGATTTTTGGGCACGTTCTTTGTTGTCTCTGTTCTCTGCCTGTCTCCGAGCCTGGGCTGTGAGGGCAGTGCAGTGCTGCCACTCAACCTTCCAAAGATGGCGGCAAAAAGGGCAGGAAAAAGGCAAGGACTCCGAGTGCTTCTAGTCGGCCGCCTGTGCACGACTCCGACCACGAGGCCACCCAGGCGCGATTTTCCGGGGCGTTTCGATGCGCGTGGGCACGGGCTGGGGGCTCAGCGGTGCCGAGGGAAAGTTTTGGCAGTCGATTTAATCAGTCACCTAAACGACGAGCGAAGAGGGCCTTAGTGGTTTGTGCCACTCTCAAGATGGCAGCTGGCTACAGAGTATCTGACCTTCCAAAGATGGTGGCAAAAAGGGCGGGAAAAATCAAGGACCCCAAGGTTCGTCTAGTCGACTGCCTGCAGGCTATCCTGAATATGGCGCTTCCTGGACGCAATTTTCTGTGGTGCTTCCAGGTGTGTGGACACAGGCTGGGGCTCAGATGCGCCATGGGCACATTCAAGGGTTTGATTTTAGTCAGGTGGCTCTGATAGCAGCCTATGGGGGCCTTGGGGGGGTGCCAGAAAAAAAGATGGCAGCCAGACTGGAAGTGACTTTGCCCTTAATAAAGATGGCAACTGGTAATGGTGGAAGTCACGTAATGCCACTCCCAAGATGGGGACCAGGCTTGAGTTGCTTGACCTTCCAAAGATGGCAGCAAAAAGGGCGGGAAAATCAAGGACCCCAAGGTACGTCTAGCCGACTGCATGCGGGCTATCCTGACCACAGCGCTGCCAGGACACATTTTTCCGTGGCGTTTCCCGGTGCGCGGACACGGGCTGTGGGCTCAGACTCGCCGTGGGCACATTCAGGGAGTTCATTTTAGTCAGCCTATGGGGGCCTTAGGGGGGCCGGAAAAAAGATGGCCACCCCACCAGAAGTGACTACGCCCTTAATAAAGATGGCGACAGGTAAGGGCGGAAGTCACATTGATGCCACTCCCAAGATGGCGGATCAGCACAACATGCCTGACCTTCCAAAGATGGCGGAAGAAAGGGCGGGAAAAAGGCAAGAACCCCGAGGTTCGTCTAGCCAACTGCCTGCGCGCTATCCTGACCACGGCGCGGCCCGGACTCGATTTTTCCGTGGCATTTCGAGGTGCGGGGGGACGGGCTGTGGGCTCAGCGGTGCCACGGGCGGGTGGGAGCCGGGCCTGCATCAATAGGCAGCGGCAGGTGTAATAGACTATGAACACAAAGAAAAGTTCCAATATGAATTTATTACATTGCAGCAGGCAAAGCAAAGGCAAATACAGCGCTGGACGGCAGGGGAGTCTCGCTCCACCAACTGCCGTGCCTTGGCAGGTTTTTCAGTCTTGCTTTTATCTTGCTTCTTTCCTCTGATGATGTATGTGTGACGTGTTGCTAGGAGGGTCTCTTTCTGTCCCTCGGTGGTCGCAGAGATGAAGGCTGTAGTTGTAAGCTGGAATTCCTGAAACTTAAAGCTGATTAAGCAAGTAGAGAAGGAATGGGCAAGGGTCTGTTTGCCTATAAGCTTAGATAGTGACATAGTAACTTCCTGTTATCTTGAGTTATTTGATCTCCAGTGAACAAAAAATAGTTAATGTTTATCACAATTCCCCCATTTCTCTTGTTCTTACTTATTTTTGTTCACTGTATCTTTGCAGCTCTTGTCTAGCTAACTCTAAAGTTTCTAAATTTTCTTCTTCAGGTATCTGATCATACTTAGTCCTAAGAAGCATAAGATGTGCCGCTTCCAGCCGGCTTTTCACTATAGTAATCAGTTTATTAAATATACATGGTCTAAAGTCTGCTTGCAAATATTTATCATGCCCTCCCCTGGGTGTCTAGTCAGAGGCGATTGTTTCACAGCCCTAATATCCACAAAAATATTCCCCAGGATAATTACAATATCCTTTACTGTGATTTGAGCTTGGGCACATGTAAAATTCCGTTAGGTTCAGTACTTTTCTACAATGATTTATGTTGGTCAGATCACACAATCCTACTCTGAAACTGGGTGCTCCTACAGTAGTTACAGTTTGCAAAATCTCATTGTCATCCCATTGCCATAGTGACCATTTAAAGGGTTGGTGTGGTAGATTGTCTAAGGCATTAATCCCTCTTAAGTATAACATCAGCAAAAGAAAAGTAATCGGCTGGGTCACGTGGTGAGCATCATTGGGGGCATAGGAATGGGAGTATATCTGAGGATTGTTCCATTTCATAGACCGCAACCTGTCTCTCTGCCCAGGGTCTTTGCTCTAATTCCTATTCTTGAGGCAATTCCTCAAATATTGTTTTGTTGTCCCACCCCTGGGGTTTCTTTCCTCCACAGCTTTTTACCCCTCTGCCTTTCCCGTCGACTCGGTTGCCTCGAGCCACAGGGGGTACTATCTTCTCGGCAGCAGGGATATTCTTCAGGAGGTCCCCGGGGGCGACTCTGTTGCCTCTTGACATAGGAATCCCAGTTCTGATACTTAACCGGGGGTGTATCACACCGGATTCCCTTTAGGCGTGTGCGGCAGGTGCAGTCAACAATTTCAGCTATGAACGGGATGGGTTCATTAGGGTGATAATAATAATATTTTGGTTTAATCCCTAATGCAAAAATCCTCCACTACTCTTTTGATTCTCCTACTAATCCCTCATATTTAACTTTATATTCTAGAATCCAATTAGTTATGTTCTGCTGCAATACCCAACAGGGGCTGCAAATTCCTCTAGGAGGGGTTCCTCGCCTACAATGACTCCACCACCTGTCCCCGCAGATTTTACAAATATAACAAACAAAGGGATAACAATTGCACTCTGGGTCTCTACACTTTATCTTAACATCAGAGTTACAAATTAATCTTTCCTCTGTGTAGTGTGGTTCTGGTGCATATTCTACACGGTGTCCATTCATTGATGATCTCTCCTCTGGATCCGTAACTTCAGGTCTCCAGGATTGCTTGTTACCTGCTACTCAGGAGTCGGTTTGCTCACTGGCCCTTTAATTCTGCTAGCATGGGTCCCTCCCTTTTCTGCTGTTCTGACTGCAGTATCTGTAGTAAGCAATACAAGGTAAGGGCCCTCCTATTGTGGGGCCAAGGTTGCTTCTTTCTAGGACTTTATCATTACTCAATCTCCTGGTTGCACCTGGTGCAGTTTCAAATCTAGTGGGGGTCTCTGAGCTAACCTTCCCTTATTCTATAGATTTTCCCTATATTTCATTAGGCTAGTAATGTATACATTCATATTTTGATCCCTCAACTTTGGATGATCTTGCGGTTCCTCTATATTGTAGGGCATTCCATACAACATTTCAAATGGAGATATTCCCATATCCGATTTAGGTTGTGTCCGGATATTAGCAATGCTAATGGTAGGCATTTTACCCATGACAGTTTGGTCTCAATCACGAGTTTGGTCAATTGTTTTTTAATTTCTCCATTCGTTCTTTCTACTCTTCCCGAACTTTGGGGGTGCCAGGGGGTGTGATAATCCCATTGTATTCCCATTATTGCCATGGTTTCCTTAATTATTTTGGATGTAAAGTGGGGGCCTCTGTCCGAGTCAATGGTTTCTGTGACCCCATATCTGGGAATAATCTGCTCTAATAGGGTCTTGATCACTTTGTGCCGTTGCTCTTGCCGTAGGGAATGCCTCTACATAATGGGTTAGGTGATCCACTATTACCAATAGATATTTATACCTCCCAGTCTTTGGTAACTCAGTAAAGTCTAGTTGGATGTTAGCAAATGGCTGGTATGCTGTAGATCGTCCCCCTCATTAAGGTTTTTCTTAAATTGGCCTTATTTACTTTTAGGCAGGTAACGCACCCCTTCACTACCTGCTTTGCCAAGTTATCTGCCCTAATACACATATGTTTGGTGGTGAATTGATCTACTAATGCTTGTGCCCCCCAATGTGTTTTGCTATGTATTCTCCTCATAATATCCATAGCTATGGATTTAGGCAGTACAGTTCTATTATCCTCTGGAAGTCGCCATTCCCCTTCTGGGTCTTCTCTCAACCCCATTCCTTTCATCTTTTCTTCTTCTTGCATAGTAAAACTACATATCTTTTGCAAATTCCCTCTGCTAGTCTCACGCTCTTTTCTTTCAGCCTTCGGATCTTTCTGGGGGGTAGATTGTGACATCTGCAAAGCAGCCCTTCTTGCTTCCTGATCTGCTGCATTATTTCCTCTGCTTTTAAAATCCAATCCCTTTTGATGCCCTTTCAGGTGAACAACAGCAATTTTCCTAGGTCCCCTCAAGGCCTTCAGCAGTTTCCTGATTAGATCCTGGTGAACCAGGTTTTTTCCCTGGGAGTTTATCAACCCCTGTTCTTCCCATATTTTCCCAAAAGTGTGTATAATCCCATAGGCATATTTTGAGTCAGTATAGATGGTACCTGATTTATCCTTCAACAACTGCAATGCCCGCAGTACAGCATAAAGTTCACAGGCCTGCGCCAACCAAGATCCACTTAGAGGGCCTGATTCAATAACTGCAAGTCCTTCTCCCCCAACTATTGCATAGCCAGAGACCTTTTTTTCCATTAATTACTCGCGATGAGCCATCTACAAACAACCTATCCCCCTCTGGGGAGATGGGGTACTGTTTAATCCTTATCGGTGTCTCTGGATCTTTAATGATTACCGAGAAGGGGGGTATATTCAACCTTCCTACACTATCAGGAGTGTACCATACTTCTGAGTTAATTTTTTCCTCATCCTCTACCCTCAAGGGACAGAGTTTTATTTTGATTTCCTCATTTACTACTTCTATATTAATACCCATTTCTATAATTAAGTCTCTCTCTAACAAATTATAATCTGCTTCTGGTACTAGCAGAAGGTTCCTTATTCCCATTTTGGACCTCGATTCCACCAGTACATTCTTAATAACAGGGACTTCAAAGGGCTCCCCCTTCGCCCCTACCACTTGAGCAGTTTCCTTTGATATCTTACATCCCTCCGGTAGTACCTGGACTGTCGATTGCTCAGCTCCAGTATCTACTAAAAACTCAAATTCCTGCTGCTGAGGACCTATTTTTAATTTTATCAAGGGCTCCTGATGTTTCCGTGTCCCCAGCAAATGAAGCCCCTGACTCCTTCAGTCCTCTTTGAAGACTCTCTCATCCCTCAGCTGCTTCCTGCAGTTTCTCCGAAAGTGTCCTTTATTTCCACAGTAGAAACATACGCCTCCATCCTTTTTCTCTACCCGGAGAACCCCTCCCCCATTTCTCTGGGCCACTTGACTTGTTTTGGGAGGGGCATCAATTCTCCTAGTCTCCCTTACTGCTGCCACTGTCATTCTTACTTGTCTCTTGTGACTCTCTTCATCTCTTCTCACACATACCTTCTGTGCTTCCTTCAATAGCTCATCCAAGTCTCTATCTTGCCAATTATCTAATTTTTCTAACTTCTTTCTGATATCTTCCCACGATTTAGCCACAAATTGTGTTTTTAGTAGTGCTTGCTCTAACGGTGTCTCAGGATCTAAGCCCGAGTACATCTACAGGTTTTTTTTGGTTTTTTTTGGTTTTTTTTCAAGCATTCTAGCCAATCCGTAGGTGTCTCCTCCTTTTTCTGTCTCTCATTAAATGCTTTGTTGATGTTCTGCCCCCTAGGCACCGCTTCCCGGATCCTCTGTACTATTATCCCCCTCAGATCCTGCATATTGATTCTGTGGTCCTGCTGATGATGATTCCAATTGGGATCCTGCAAAGGCCACTTGGTGTCTGCTAAAGGTCCTTGTGCATGTTGCGAATCCCATATCCGCATCCCCGCTCGTCTAATCATATTTCTTTCCTCGGCCGTGGAGAGAATATTCAATATGGCTTGCAACTCGCCCCAAGTATAAATACTGGGTCCCAAAAATTGGTCTAGTCTCTCTGCCACCCCCAAAGGATCTTCCAGGAGGCTCCCCATCTCCCTTTTAAATTCTCGAACATCCCCAGAACTCAAAGGTACTGAAACAAACCCTATCACTGGGTGAGGTCCCTGCCCCCCCCCACAGGCATTTCTCTTAGGGGATATAGGTTATGCTGTCTAGCCCGACCTCGGGTTACGGGTCCCTGCACTTCCTCGGGGGGCTCGGGATTACTTCCTGCTTCCTGAGGCTCCATTGGAGGTGCATCAGGAATCTGGGGGTTCTGAGGGGGTATGTAAGGAGGTGGGATTAGTAAGGCTTCTTCCTCTTTACTCCTATCTTTCTTTCGTCCTCCCTCTTTGAGGGGAAACAGGAGCACTTCACCCCCAGGTCTTGTAACCCATACATTAGCATATTCACTTTCTTCCTGACTAAAAGGAATTTTAGTGTTTACCCACAAGTTGAGTTTTTGCCTCACGCAATCTTCTGATGATCCAAAAATAGGCCAAAAAATATTCCGGGAAATCTCCTTTCCACCCCATACTACTACACAATAATGGATCATTTTAGCTTTATCTTTACCCCCTGTGTTAGGGTAATGTTTCCAATTGTCTAATATGAACCCCAGTGGGCTATCTGTTTTATGGGAGTAGAGGGCCTGCTCTTCCCCTGTCCCATCTTCTGGAGTGCCCTCACACAAGCGTGGTGCGGAAATCACTTGCTTCCCCTTGTTCGTGGCTCACGCCCTCTCGGGCAATGAGAACCGCACTACTGAGGGTCCACAATCGCTTGGAAAATCCGAGCTGCCGGTTCTCCTCTCACTCACACACACACTCGCAGCACTCCAGGATACCCGACCCAGACCGAACGGAATCTTCCACACAGATACTCACGCATCTTGCGTCTTCGTCCGGACCTTTGTGCACAAAGTTTATAGGGTCTGCCGGCTTCCTTTGCCTAATGCTTTGAATTTAGGTTCGTCGGTCCAACCGAGACAGGAATCGGGTCTACCAGGGCCGCTGACTGATTGGCGGGGCGCCCCCCAGGCAGAACCAAAAGTCCTATCTTGCAGGTGGATCCGAGTCACGGCACCAAATTGTAATAGACTATGAACACAAAGAAAAGTTCCAATATGAATTTATTACATTACAGCAGGCAAAGCAAAGGCAAATACAGCGCTGGACGGCAGGGGAGTCTCGCTCCACCAACTGCCGTGCCTTGGCAGGTTTTTCAGTCTTGCTTTTATCTTGCTTCTTTCCTCCAATGATGTATGTGTGACGTGTTGCTGGGAGGGTCTCTTTCTGTCCCTCGGTGGTCGCAGAGATGAAGGCTGTAGTTGTAAGCTGGAATTCCTGAAACTTAAAGCTGATTAAGCAAGTAGAGAAGGAATGGGCAAGGGTCTGTTTGCCTATAAGCTTAGATAGTGACATAGTAACTTCCTGTTATCTTGAGTTATTTGATCTCCAGTGAACAAAAAATAGTTAATGTTTATCACAGCAGGGATGCCTGGATCAGCCAAGTCTCACCGGGGCCGGCGTCCTGGGAATGGTCCCTGTGCCATGCCGGGCGCCCATCCCCTCCCCTCCCTGCCGCTCCCTGCTGTCCCCACTCACCTCCCTGCTCCCACCCTGAGCCAGCTGGGAGCCAGGGGTGCTGTTCACGTCCCCGGGAGCTGCTGCCGCCACCCATAGAGGACTCGCAGCAGCCTCGTCACAAAACCATTGAGAATCCAGTAGTCCTCCTTACCTGTAAACCATTTCAGACCACTACTTGAAAGGGAAACTGAAATTTTAGGCTTTTCTCTTTTCCCTGAATAACATTGGAAAAATGTGTTTTCAGAGCTCTGCCCAAAAAAGAAAGGGAACTTCTTCATTAGCCAGCAACGTAGAGATCTGTGAATAAAACACTAAGGTTCCAGATGAGGAAGACTGTTGATATGCAAAGAATTACTAACAATGCAATGTCAAAAGCACTATTATGGCAATTCTGGGGAAATGCTGCATTAAGTGGTGGATTATATAGAAAATCGTGTGTGTTTGTTTTCTGTATACATGAGCATGAGAACATTCGCGTCCACTGTAGTAACAACATTTAGCAATCTAAGCAGGTTATTTAAAAATAAATCCAAAGCCAGGATGTTAACTGCCACTTCCAGTCTGGTCCCAATCTGCCAGATAACTTCCACAGCACATTGCTGTGAGCCCATGGGATGGAGCATGAGTGTCTTTGCGGGAGCCAGACTGAGGTGTCTGCCTGGCTTTCCCCTCCCCAGTTCACCACCCAGGTTTATCAAGTGGATGCATAAGGTGCATATAGCAGGATAGTATTACTTTTGATTTTTTTTTTTTTCCTAATTATTTTTTTTAATGTCATGTTGTCTTGTGTACAAGGCTTGTAATTAGCTTGGAAAAAGAGTATTTTTCTGATATATTACAAGGAATAGTAAAATAATTTTTATTAAAAAATAATTTAAAAAAAGATTTAGTGCAGTGAGCTCTAACTAGCATAGTACAATCCGAATACTTTGAGGCAGCTAGGGATTGGCTTGTCAAAGCTGGCACTGCTGTTCCTGCCATAATTTCTTTCTGCAGTAAATTGCCAGTGGGCACATGTCCTTTCCCTCCCTCTATTGCACATTGACATCAGTCTTAAAAGAGAGGATTTTTTTTTTTTAAGAATTAATTTGCCAAATAAATGTAAAAGTAATGCTTGCCGTTCTTTCTTGGTGGAATGTCCCAACGTTTCCTCTGAGAGTTAATCACAGCTTTTTAGTCAACCATTAAGTATGCAATGTGCTTGTTGTACACTATAGAGTTGGTTAAGTTTAATTCATAGCAGTTACTGGGGATTTTTTTCAGTTGGAGAAAAAAAAATTGAATGATAGTGGAAAAGGGATGGAGTGTTACACTCTGGGTGATGTGTCTGGGTTTGCTGAATGAAATACAAATATTTTGTGCCTAATAGCAGTTGACAAATCTCTCAATGGTGTCTAGTAAACATCAAGCCAGCCTCGTTAAAAAAAAAATAATTAATGAAACAACCTTTTCCTTTTATTTCTGTTCTTAAGAGTTGTTTCATTAAACAAACACCTGTAAGATCTTCTCTCTATAAAGCACAACACTACAAAAAGATCTTATGGTTTTTTGTCCAGTCTTGAAGTGCCCCTATTTATTTAAGTAAAGTAGACATACTCCAAGCCTTTCTGTATGTCTGAAAATAAAAGTTATTAAAAAAAAGTCCCTCTTTTTTTTATTTTGTTTTTCTTTCCCTCCTCCTCCCTCCCTCTTCTCTTGGGTTTTTGTAATACTTGTAGATTTCGCTGCATACATTATTTGGTTCGTGATGGCAGTGGTGTAAGGGCACAAGGATAGAAATGGGTGATTTTTTTGTAAATATTTCTCCTTAATTTCCACACTGCTGCTGAACAGTGTGTAGCATTCTCCCAGTCAGCTTGGCAATACTGACATCAATCATTTGAGAGAAATTATTCAGATTTTATTTTTGTATCTGTGGTAACAAAAACGTTAGCCAATTTTTTTTTTTTTTCCTGTTGTGGAAAGGTTTTGGTTTTTTGGGGTTTTTTTGTGGTTTTTTTTTGTTTTTTTTTTTTTTTTTCCCAAGCTATTGCTCACGTTAACAAATTAAAGTGCCTGAAACCTCATCATTATGTATCTATATACTAAAAGTTAAAACCCTGTTGGATTGATTTTTATAAGCCTTTTTACCTCTGTGTAAATATATATATATATACACAAGTGTATGATGTACATTTTAGTTCTTAACTTCTTTTTTTATTGTTTCTAATACGTATGATCAGTGTAGCTATTGCTTTAAAATGTACCATGTAAATACAAATACATCATATCAAAATGATGCCGTTCATTGTCACAATTGTGCCGTTTATTGTTGTTGAGGTGGCTGGGGAGTGAGGGGGAACAGAATGGGGGCATTTCCATTTCTCGGCGTTTCTAAGGAAAAAAAATTGCTTTATTTTACAGTTTTGGCCGGCAAAGGCTGCTTAGCCTCGTGCACAGGCCATTCCCATCCAGACACGGAAGGGAGGATGAGGACAGGTGGGTTTTTCAGGTGGTTTTTTAGGCGTTTTTCAGGTGTTTTGGCGGGAGGACGCGGCCTGGCGGCACCAGGCCCCAGTAGGCCCTGGCGGCCATGGCAGCGGCCAAGGCTCCTTTTCTTGCTCTCCCTGCTCTTCTCCCCTGAGTCCTCACCCCTCACACAGCCTTGGGCTGAGTGAGAGATAAAATAACAATAGCCGCAGGGCTGTTGTTGTTTTGCTTTGTTTCATCTCAGCAGGGCTGCGAGGAGAAAAGGGGGGAGCAGGGGAAGGCCTCAGAGAGCAAGGGCCGCCATCCCGGTTTGCTGAGGGCACACGGAGCGGGTTTGCAGCCACGGGGAAGGAGAGACGCCTGAGGTGCCTGGCACTGCCATCCCTTCTCAGAGAGGTTTAGAATGGAAAGAGAATGATCCAGTTTAGATGGAAACCAGACTGCCACCAATCAACGGAGAAAACAGTGAGTATATCTGAATTTTTATAGTTATTTCCAGCGGCTTGGTTAGGTCAATGCCGACTACATCTGTGAAGCCCAGGTTTATTTTTCCATAGTCAAGTGATAACCAAGATCTTGCTCCTTTTTTATGTGCTTCTGGTTGTTTGGCTGCTGAACAACAAAGCTACCTCAAGCAGTATGTAAGAGAGGGAAGCACTTTTTATTCATTTATCTTTGTTTACATTTTCCTAGAAACATGATACGCTCATATAAACAAAGATTTCTGCGTGCATTTATTATGCAGTGATGGTATGTAGATGTTACATGTTTTTTAAAAAGACCTACAGCCCTCATGAGAAATGCTCCCTGTGGGTCAGGTGCTGCCCTCAGGGCTCGCTGCGCACAAAATCATTCCGTTTGTGTTGGTGTTTGGCTCCATCCACAGCAAAGCTGCAAAGGATTGCTCACAGTCCATCACACTCGCTTAACTAATGGAGAAGAACTCCAACTCTATTCCCTGGCCATTTGAATCCCACAAATTGCCTGGCTAAACCATGTTCCTTGCGGCCTGCAATGTCCTTTTGCTTTCATCCATGGATCAAAGGTGTTGCTTATGCCTGGAGATTTCTGAGCTGAACCAGAAAATGTTACATTTGGGCACTGAATCTGTGGAAAATGTCATCTGTGGCAAGTGTCATCAAGATAGGAGGCACCATGAATGTCAGCCAGCTTTCTGCAGCATAATTAACTCATCATTGGTAGGATGCCATCACAGAGACTGAAATTGGAGAGGACACAGGTACTGTAAGCTTGCAACCATATGAAACCATATGTTGAATATTTTATGGCTTTAAAAAAGAAATCTAGTTCACTGGTAAATATAATACAAAACGCATTTTAGAATAATGTCCTCACCCGGGCTGAGTTTTAGGGTCTGGCAAATGCAGTTTGGCATTTTCTAGCAGGGACTTGACACCAAATGTGCAGCAATCGTTGCCTGGGTCAGAGTGGCTCTCCAGGCATCTTTTTTCCCTGCTTAAGCAGCAGCTGTGCTGACCCAGTTCACACCCAGGCTCTCCCCGTGGGGAGGCATCCTTGGCTTCAAACACAGTTCCACCTGTGAACTGTTCTTCCTGTAGCCTGTGAAACTGAAGAGTCAGAGGGTAAGGAGAGGATTTTCTTGACTGCTCCCTCAGGAAGCCTACAAATGCTCCTAAGAAGCCTCTCATAGAAGCAGCATCAGGTCAGGAATGGCAGAGTGAGTGGAGGGCAACTGCAAGGGATAACCCTGCAGCTCTGTTCTTCTCCAAGGGACCAAGGGAAGCAGCATTTCTCAGGAATGCAGCTGTCTGGGGTTTCCTTCAGGGTCAGGATGCACAAGGGGAGTTCACCCGACCTCCTTTAATCACTGGGTAGGAAGTTTTTCTCACTCTGCTTGGGAGAGCTTGTGATTTAAATGGGTAAAACAGATTTACCTGTTGTGAAAACAAGTGCAAGGCTTTGAATTGCTTCCATAAAGTCATATGGGGATTTTTTGACACAGTCTGGCCTGAGCACAAGTTCACTACCTTCTTCATGCAAAGGTAATTTCTCCTATCATCCTGGAGATTTATTGGGATTTTTGGGCTTTGTCGGGAGCCTCGCTGCATGGAGCACAAACCAAGCTGCCAGCAAGGGGTGTGTAAATCTCCTTTCTCTGCTAATCCCACTTTAAAATGCAGATTTGAAGTAGCTGTCAGGATGCCTGGAAACAAGCGGTATCGTTGCATGTGTTCTCAGTACTTATCACAGACAAAACTTGTCTTCTTGTAATAAAAGAAATGCAGCCTTTTTTCTGTGAGAGCAGCAAGGAGATGTTTTCCTTTCTTCAGCACACGATGTTAGGTGAGTTAACATCCTCCTAACCCCTTGTCCTTTTCCAGGATGTATTTAGGCAATTAAATTCCTTAGAATCTTGATGACATACATGGAAATAAATAGAAAAATGTTTGGCTTCCACCCAGAGACAAGATATTTAAATGGTGGAAAGTATGTGTGTATTTCTGGGGTCACTTAGATCCCCACAAATACTTTTAGTCACTTCCCTGCAGCAGGGCGCATCTATCCCATGCCATTCATCTCATTCCCGACTTGTAAATTCATTTGGGAAGAGTTGACAGAGTTTGTTTTGGCTTCTGTTGGATTCCAAGGCTGCTGCCTAACGTCACGTGAGGCAGGATCTCCCGGCAGTGCTCTGGGTGGTTGCAAGGAGAAAGGTTTGGGAGGGCTGCAACACATCCCATCCCTCTGCATGAGCCGTGACAGCTCCCTGCTCCGAGGTGGCAAGGGAAGCACAGAGTGATTTTCAGACTTAATGTGATTCATGTAATCACCTAAGGAGTCACTGATGCTAAGGAGTGCGTATCGTTGCCTCGGGGAGCGAGAATTAATGCGTGCCTGGGGATGGATGAGATTGACAAGTCATACACAGCCTTAAATTTAATTCTTATCTAGGTTTCTTAATTATTATTAATGATATAGAAAATGTCACGTGGACTGGCGTTCCTTTTTTTGCGTTTTCTGAGCTTTATGTCATGATGAGCTACTGAATCGGCCAACATCAGTTTTAAGGCAACTGACAGGACTGCTATCAGTCTTACTGCTTTGAGCAAGTGCTTTGCTGATTTTCACATTCCTAATTTCCCACTTCAGTGTTTTTGCCGCGGCCATCGGGCGGGCGGTGGCGGCCACCGGGGCCCTGGTGCTGTTTAAGGCCTCTCCTGGTGCATGTTGCTGGAGGAGAAGCTGCTGCTGCCAGCCCTGCCCTCCTGCCTGGGGCGCGGCTGGCCGTGGGGCCGGGCAGGTCGGCTTTGCCGCGGCCACACCGAGCTGGCGGTGGCCGCAGCGGCGCCTTGCCCTGTGCCACGCCGGGATGGGCCCTGGCACAGCACCTCCCAACCCCTGGAACAAACTGCCCGCGGGCTGCTTTGATGCTCTTTGTCAATGGGACCATGAGGCCTTACTCACCTTTCTAACTGGGCTGGCAGCATGCCCATCTTCAGCAGTGTTTTGGGACATGTTTTATCCTTCTCTTACCCTTCCAGGGTATGAAGCCTTCTGATAATGGCCCAGCCATTCAAACCAGGTGAGGCAGTGTTTCTTACCTCTTTCACCACTCCTCAGTCCTCTAGGGGGGCATTTTAAGGTTGGCCTGGAGCTGTTGGAACTGCCCTGGACAGCAGGCAAGCATGGACTCTCTGCTGCTGCTGGGCTCTGGACCCTTGCCCCCCGAAACCACAGTTCCACCTACCTAGAAGCCTGCAAGGAACGGAGTTCCTATTAAGGCTAGGTTGCCAATGGTGAGGCAGGAGGTAGTTGTTGGTACCACAGTTTTTTTGTAATCCTCCTATTTTTGGGATGTCTTGTTGTCCATTAAGGTTGTGGATGATGGAGCCTGAGCACAGGAATAGTATGGCTTTGAAGAATGCGTGGGTTGAAATATGGAGCAAGGCTAGTTGTGGGAGGTTGAGTCCAATGGTGAGTATTATGAGGCCTAGTTGGCTTGAGGTGGAAAAGGCGATGATTTGTTTGGTGTTGTTTTGGGTGAGGGCGCATGTAGGGGCAAATAGTGTGGAAAGAGCTTCTGGGCACAGGCATCGAGTGAGGGCGGTTTGGTTAGTGTTAAATATAGGGTGGGTTTGGATAAGGAGGAAGATTCCGGCCACTACTATTGTGCTGGAGTGGAGTAGAGCAGAGACGGGGGTTGGGCCTTCTATGGCGGCTGGGAGTCATGGGTGGAGGCCGAATTGGGCGGATTTGCCTGTTGCTGCCAGAAGGAGTCCCAGGAGAGGGAGCGTGGGCGTTTGGGAAGGGGAGGAGAGTTGTTGGATTTCTCAGGGTTTTGAGGTGTAGGCTAGTCATGCTATGCAGAGAATAAGTCCGACATTGCCAACTCGATTGTAGAGGACTGCTTGGAGGGCAGCGGTATTAGCTTCTGCTCGGCCATATCATCAGCTGATCAGAAGGAAGGATATAATGCCCACTCCTTCTCAGCCGATGAGTAGTATGAAGAGGTTGTTGGTGACAATTAGGATTAGTATAGCGATAAGGAATAGGAGGAGGTAGGAGAAGAATTTTGTGATGTATGGATCTGAGCCTATGTATCATGTTGCAAACTGTAGGCTAGATCAGGACACAAATAGGGCGATGGGGAAGAATGTGAGGGAGTAGAAGTCTATCTTTAAGCTGATTGGGATTTTGAAGGTGATGATGAATTTTCATTCTCAGAGGGACATGAGACTTTCCGTCCCTGTGTAGATGTGGATTGATATTGGGATTAGGCTGATGAGGAAGGAGGTTTTTCCTGTATTTGTGATGGTGGCTGGAGTGATAGGAGTGGGTGGTTAGGGTTATTAGGGTTAGTAGTAGGAGGGTGTTTAGGACTAATGGCAGGTCCGTTACTTTCACTTGGATTTGCACGGGGATGAGTGGCTCCTAAGGCCATTGGAGTACAGTTATCCTTTGAAGGTAAGGGGGCTGGACTTTTAGACTCAGATGCAAGAATTAGCAGTTCTTGTTGGTTTAACCTCCCCTTGGCAGGTAAGAAGGTTTTAACTTCTAGTTTTAGAATCACCATCTACTGTTTTGGTTCAACTCTACTTGCATATGGGGGTGCCGGAGATGAGTTCAGGCTTGAAGATGAGGAG